>NW_025944934.1:20891-34119 GCF_000764305.2 Hyalella azteca | reverse complement strand
TTTTCATATGGGAAAAAGACCTTCATTTAATGTAAATCTGATTTAAAACATTTCTTTCTGCTGATTTATGTATGAAATACCGTTTTGATCTTGGGAGTTAAAAAGCCTGAGTAACAACCATAAGTGTGCTCCTTACCAGATGATGCTTGCTCGCAGTTTATTTTCAAACGGAGCCTCCTTGCCTAACATCTCAAAGCAAGTTTACATGAAAATTTGTTTAATTTATAGATCAGCAGAACAAGGCGCAAGTCAGAAACTCAATTTTCACTTGATAACTTTCGGTCATCGAGTTGAGTCACGAAAATACTTGAGTTCTCCTTTCACGACTGGTTTTCTATTTTCCAAAAGGCGAATATTTTAAGTTGGACTATAACAAATAATTATACAGGACCGTCTGTTTCAACTTGTAACGTGAAGCACAACAAAATAGGAAGTTAGCAGGCAAGAATAGGAAAGACTAGATATTTCAATATTCAAACTAAGTCAGTGGTCTAGAGTAAATTGCAATACTTATATATAATAAAGCTTTTTTATATTATGCATAAATGAATTTTCGGCTCTTTCAACACCGATCATTTATCACATCTCCTTCAATTTCGATGCAGAGTAAAATGGGCTCATACCTTCTTCAAGGTGACACAAAAAAAATAATATTTTTGATGTGTACAGTGATAAATCGCGTCATTCTCATCAAATGAATCATGTGAATAGGAAAAATATGGAAAAATGTGTATCAGCTCCTGGTGATTAACCTTAGAAAAACGTTAAATATAGCTTTATTCGTTCAGTACTTTTTTATATATACGTGGACATTCTAACATTTCAGACGTCATTCACTCACTCTGAGAAACTATATTGCATTACAGCTTGCTTGGAAAGAGTTTCAATAATGACCAGTCGGTGGCAATATTTTTACTTTTGTTAGCCATAATTAATTTATTATGTGAACTTTTTGAATTTCGAATAATAGATATGGCTGTCATAAGTTCAGTCAATTTTACGGCGCAATTTGATTATAGTCTCATCACATCATCAAAATAATTAATTATTGTTCCGAATAATTCGTATAAATTGTTTTATTCATTAATTTCTCTTAATGATTTAAACAAAATGGTGCGGTTCATCATACCACTTTGTAAGTGTATCCATATCTTGGCAACGCATGCAATTTTGATACTCCCAGGCCTCCCAGGCAGGAGTTAACTTGCTAGAAAGTTAATAGAGCGCCTGAAGCCCTGCTGTACCCTCTGTAATGCCGATGCAGTTCCAGAAACAGGTGCGCAGTAAGGACTACGACTGTTGTACGATGTTCCGATTAGCTCAAACTGCAGGTACCTTGACCTTAGAACATTCGATAACGTATCCCGAGTATTATAACATATAAGAAACTAATCTAAGCAATAATTTATGTAAATCTAAGCTATTATTGCATCCAATCTACTACACATCGAACATTTTATTTAATATACTCGTATAAAATAATGAGGCAAGAATTCAGTGCCGTGCAATGGTTCATTCGTCATGAACAAAAAGGGTTGAAGTAAGGTAAGGGTGAACATAATTTTTCAGTAGGAGAAAATATAATCAAACGGGACGAAAATATAAATTTTCGATCGAAGTTCTGGTTTGGAAGGTGAATTCGAGAAATATTACGATTACAGAAAACAAAATTGGATGTCGTCCGGTGAAGAGCGAAATTGCCGTCATTATGGAATAAAGAGATATTTATTATTTATTTTAATGGAGCGCAGGTCAAGAGCCATCATCCAGTTCGTCCCAAATGAAACGGAATATTTATATAAAATAAGTGAACAATATCAAATATTTCCTTCCAAAAAAACATCACGACTCCACTGAGACTGAGCTCAATATTGTGCACAAGGTAAAAACAAATGCCACACTTTTTAAAGCGAATTGGTCGTATTGTCCAAACTATGACACACCTACTGCAAGTATCACTGATACGCTCATATGCCGGTCAAGACTAGGTGGGGATGACCCACACGACGACATGAAGTGCATGTCGCTGTTTGTACAAAACTAATTCATTTTCTGCTGAATGTCGGCAACATTCAAGTGGCTTGGCTGTGCCACGACCGACGAGAGGCCGACTGACTCTGATCTTACGCTGCTAGGCTGGAATATTTAGCGCATTTTCTCATTTATGGAAAAAAGCGCTATTGTGTTCGTCATGTCCGTCTGTCTGTCTGTCTGTCTGTCCGTCCGTCGTCCGTGTCCACGTTTTCGTCGACGAGAAAATGGGCTCTCTGCCACTCACTGGAGTGAGTAATGAGTTATATTTTTTCAGACAGTGGGCTCTAACAGCGTGGCCTGAGACTGCTAAGTTCAAAACACATACGAAAATTACGAAACTGACAAATGAATATATATAAAGATGTAATAATTAATTTCATAATAACACGTTAACTTTCTAACTGATAAAAAAACTAAAACGACGCCGCTTGGTGTTTTGGTCGGTATTTCGGGCCACCATCATCCTTCACTTGACAACAGCGCCTCATAACTGGCAACGACCGACAGCGGCCGGACTTTCTTTTCCAGCAGCGAACGGACCAAGTGCTTCTTTTACTTCAGTTTTATGCAAGATTAACGCCGTTAACGATACTAGTTTTTGATTCTCTCAGCCTAGTTTATTTCCTAAGTCGCCTTTTTAGTTACTGAAATAATTTATTTAAAAGGATATACACTGAATTACGGGCCAAGATGGAGATGGCAGGTGTCAGGCTCAGATCACTTACATCGCGTTATGAATGTGATATATATAGCTGCTTACTAGTGCAGCTTGAAAATAACTCATTATGAGTTCATTTATCATCCAATATTGTACAGATGCTTGTAATCCATGGTTTAATTTCGTTTACCATGTTAACATTGTCTGAAAACTACAATTAACGGTGAGACTCTCTTATTTTACTGTTTAAATTATGTCTAGTGATTTCTTTCATTTACTGTACACAAATTCTTTCATTCTGCACAATCCCTGATAATAAAAGATTAATACTGAATCAATAAATACTGACAATTATTATTAAGATAAATATTTTTTTGTTAGCGAAATTCGCGAATCGACGTGACAAGTGCATATATAAATGAGTCCAGATATAATTATATTATTTAATTATAATATGTAATTATATTTATATAATAATGTTTAGCCGTCTACGTCATGTGCTGTGCAAGATATTCATATTCAGGCAGAATGATATGGATAATGAATTTGTGATACATTGGTTTCAGTGTCTTGGTTTATGCCTGCGACCCGCTGCTCGAGGCCAAATTTCTCAAATCCCACTTTCATGTACATAATATGTATTTTTCTCTCACATTACCAATTTACATCGTATATTCAATCGTGCATATGACGTAGCCGCTTTACAATCAATATTCATCACTTTTCCTTTACAACGTTTCGCACGGCTGGAAAATTCACTGTTTGCAATGAACAATGAACATGTAAGATAATGGATGCTTCATCACATTCACGAGGTATATTCAATGCCCATGATTGATTTATTTCAAGCTGGTGAAAATATATGCAAGCAATAGCAGGTGGCGTCATGCAGGTTGCGTGTGTCGTTGTGTGTATACTTTGTGTATACTATTGGTTGTGCAGGTTTCTGTATACTATTATAATAATTTATAATACTATTTTAATTTGTCACTGCTGATATTCAACTCATTTCATGGCATATTCATTCATCAATAAGTCCTTCTGAGAAAAAATGTGTTTGTTGCTGGTTTGAACGCGCCCGACTAGTCTCGGTTTGGTCGGCATTCCGGGCCACCATAAATCTTCAGTTTATGGTGGCCCCCATAAATCACATTTCAGGTCTCTCTGAAATGTAATGGTAACGCAGATCGGACTGTTGCAGGTCGCGTCGTGCAGGTCGCGCCTTGCAGGTCGCGCCGTGCAGGTCGCGCCGTGCAGGTCGCGCCGTGCAGGTCGCGTCGTGCAGGTCGCGCCGTGCAGGTCGCGCCGTGCAGGTTCGTGCAGGTCGTGGCGTGCAGGTCGCGCCGTGCAGGTCGCGTCGTGCAGGTCGCACCGTGCAGGTCGCGTCGTGCAGGTCGCGTCGTGCAGGTCGCGGCGCTTTGGACGCATCCTCTCTCTCTCATCCATCTTTCTGTACCGTGTTGATTAATAGACACAAGTTCGGGACAAACAGAGATTTTAGTCAATCTGTATACATACTGTATATCACTTGTATAACTTATACCGATGATTTTAATATCAATTTATTAATACTCATATTTTACAAATTATACTCACAACCAATTAATTGATTAAATTAATTCAATGCTGAAAAGCAGCAGCAGGCAAGGCAGGAGGCAAGTCCAACAAGGCAGACTCTATCAACAGCGCCGCATAACTGTCAACGAACGACTGCAACCAAACTTGAAAATCTGGAGTGACTTTTTGTTCTATTCGTACCTTGATTAATTTATTTTATTTACTAACATGTCCGAAACAATGATTGGCACTCAATGTATAATTCATGCCACAAAAATTTTTTCCTTCATAGCAGTTGAGGATTGATTGATGAAAATTTATAACGTATTCATAGCGTTTGCAGGCAGCGTGCTCATATTCATGATATTGTAGTCTGTTTTATTTCCACGTCAAAAAACTGATTTTGTTCGATAAAATTTATTTTGTTCGGGTGTAATTGCTTTAGGTATGGATTATTAAACGGAATTGAAATTAATAAATTGATTAATTAAATAAAGAATACAAACTATCCAAACAATGAAAAATACTTTAGTTTATCCAGTAAATATTTTTATGTAGACCGTTAAATTTTCTAAAGTCATTGGTAAATCTAATTTATTTGTATTGATTTTTTTTCTGAGGACGGTATACATCTGTTTTTTTCTGAAGAAGATATAAATCTTTGTATTGATTTTTTTTCTGAAGACGATATATGATTGAAGTTCTACTCCATTGCGACTGTTAGAAGTGAGGGTAAATTCCCATACACATTGTCACATTATCATCAATGATAATAGACATATATTTATTTTTTTTTGTAGGCTAGAGAAACGTGCTTCGTGAATGATTACGCTACACGTGATTTTTTTAAATTAGTTATCCTATCATAATGCCAAAAGAAATTTTTCATAATAACTCTGCATTTCGATAGAATATTTTCAATATTTTCATTTTTACGCGAAATAAAAAGATCAAATAGATATATGAGTATCTGTTTCCTCGTTGTACGTGGAAAAAAACACGAAAAAGTAAAATTCATAAAACTTAAAGAAAACTATTTTATTGACAGGTGCGGTTTTCTCTTTCCGTCCGTCGAAGTTTAACAACAGTAGGTTAAATAAAAACGGATAATAACTTTTTGAGGCTCGTTTCAGCTTACGATAATGAAATAGTTATTGACGAAGTATGACCTAAATTTTAGTAATGGTATCAGAGGTGGCGCGCAACAATTTCTTTGAGAGAATTTTTAAACATTGTCACTTAAAATCAGCCTCCGATGTTACCGAGAAATTACAGTAAATTTCATCAGCTAATTTGAGTACGCGCAACTCGCGCGACATTTAATTGTAGTCAGATTATTTTAGCATACAGTCGCAATCTAATTTCTCCCATTTTCAATTCATGTACAGTTAAATCATAACTATACTCTCGTCATTTTGGGGTAAATATTGCGATTCCAGGATACTTTAGGGTAAGGAAACTGACTCACTAGGATCTTAGTAAATGTTTGGGCTTGGCATGAGCGACATCATCAATTGGCTGCAATAATTTTGTAATTTCACCTGCCCATGCTCATCAAGCTCGCTGGTATTTCTCTGTTCCATTCATCACTTTGCATTACCTTTATATTTTGCTTCCTTGTAATTAAGTTAATAATAGACCAGTGAAAGCATCAGTTTTATTAGTGTTTCATTGCCACTGCGCCAATAGTAAGTTAGTTGCTAGTGAGGTACAAGCAGGTCACGTATGGCTGACCTCACCCGCAAGTGCGCCGGCAACATCCTTGTTCACTAACATTAAGCACAATTAAAAACTTCAAGTATCATCTACAAGTAAATACCTCGTAGTGCAAGGGAAGCTTGCAAATACTTGAGTCCCCCCAAGATATTTATTCTCTTCACTGCAATCATTGAGACACGTCATGATCTGATATAATTAAATCCTCCCTTAATATATAATAAAAGCTTCGTTATATTGCTCACGCGAGGCTTGGGATAATATATGAAGAGGGAATAGAATTGAAGATATGAAATGAACCTATAAAATGTTTCCATATATGTTAGGCGTGTGGAAGTCGTGTAACACTTTAACATAATTAATCGTTACTATAATTGTGTCGTATAACTGTAGTAAAGAGTTTATTAATTACATGCATACTGCGATCATTGAAGATGAAAATTCATTCATCTCTTCAGCATCAACGTGCACTTGATGAATACAAAGAAAAAATTCAAAATATTAATTTTGCGTTTTTGACCATAACGTTTGATTTTATTTTTAAATTTTTGCGAACATAACGTATGCTTTTAATCTCTGGTATTCACCCGTTAGATAAGATAACTTCGTCATTTGTTCATTATTTTCTGTCTATTGAATATTGCAGGCTAGGGAAACGTGCTTAGTGAATGATCGCGCTTTTTTATATTAGTTATCCTATCATAATGTCGCCATAAATTTTAGACATTAACCTTGTATTTCGACGGAATGTCTTCAATATTCTCATTTTTACGCGTAATAAGAAGATTTGTTAGATATATTAGTGCCCGTTCTCTTGTTATGCATGAGAAAAAACATCAAAACATAAATTCATAAAACTAGAAGAAAAATATTCAATTAATAGGTGCGGTTCACTTATTCGTTCAAGTTCTCTAGTGCTAGGTAGCAAAGTAATGAAAATAATAACTTTTTGAGGCTCGTCTGAGCTTACGATAATGAAATAGTTATTGACGAAGTATGACCTGAATTTTAGTAATGGTATCAGAGGTGGCGCGCAACAATTTCTCTGAGAGAATTTTTAAATATTGCCACTTAAAATCAGCCTCCTACGTTATCGTGAAATTACAGTAAATTTCATCAGCTAATTTGAGTACGCGCAACTCGTGCGACATTTCATTGTAGTCAGATTATTTTAGTATACCGTCGCAATCTAATTTCTCCCATTTACAATTCATGTACAGTTAAATAATAACTATACTTTCGTCATTTTAGGGTAAATATTGCGATTCCAGTATACGTTAGGGTAAGGAAACTGACTCACTAGGATCTTAGTAAATGTTTGGGCTTGGCATGAGCGACATCATCAATTGGCTGCAATAATTTTGTAATTTCACCTGCCCATGCTCATCAAGTTCAGGTTGTAGACAAAACACTAAGAAATGTCCTAAAGTATTGCAAAATGTGGGATAAATTGAATAAATTAAATTTAATCTAATATTCTTTCATACACGTTCGTAATAATTAAAAATACAGGTTAGAATATCGTTCAAATTTCAAAACCGGGTTTGCACGATTCTTTATTATAATTTATTAGGTTCAAATGTGCATCTCCTCTGATAACTGATTCTTTCCGTTCGTTCAGAACAAAACCTGAAACAGCGATAAAGGTTAAATCGTCAATAAATGAATTATCGCATCTCAGAAATTAAATATCGGGAGCAGCGCCGAGTTATACAGCTGGTATAACTTGTGTTGATCGCAGGTTCAAACAATAGAAAGTGAACCAAATAATGCTAGGTTGACCAGCGACCAACCACACTTAGGGTTGAAGGTATTTTACAACGCACATACATACGCGATATAGAACCGGTCACCGCACTAGATTAAAGAAGGTGTTTTACAAAGCGCACACCGATAATCATTATAGATTAAAGGAAATATTTAATATGGCACATTTATACCCGTAATGTACTGTTAACATAACGGAGTGCTATTTATTATATACATTAACTCCGGACCAGAAAAGCTTTGCACTCTAACAGCGCCACATAACTGCCAACGACGCACCGCTCCTGTACTGGCTTCAATCGTCATGTGTTTTTAATTTCTTGAAAGATTGACTTTGAATGCTTTTATTATGGGAAAAATGCCTTCATTTAATGTTAATCTGATCTAAGACATGTCTTTTTGCTGATTTATGTATGAAATACCGTTTTGATCTTGAGAGTTAAAAAGCCTGAGTAACAACCATAAGTGTGCTCCTTACCAGATGATGCTTGCTCGCAGTTTATTTTCAAACGGAGCCTCCTTGCCTAACATCACAAAGCAAGTTTACATGAAAATTTGTTTAATTTATAGATCAGCAGAACAAGGCGCAAGTCAGAAACTCAATTTCCACTTGATAATATTCGGCCATCGAGTGGAGTCACGAAATACTTGAGTCCTCCTCCAATGACAGGTTTTCTATTTATTACACGGCGAATATTTCAAGTTGGACTATAACAAATAATTATACAGAATAGTATATATCAGCTTGTAACGTGAAACACAACAAAATTGGATGTTAACAGACAAGAATAGAAAAGACTAGAGCTTTCAATAGTCAAACTAAGTCAATGGTCTAGAGTAACTCGCAAAACTTAAAAATAATAAGGTTTTTAATATTATGCATAAATAAATTTTCGGCTATTTCAACACCGATCATTTATCACGTCTTCTTCAATGTTAATGCAGAGTAAAATGGGTTCATATCTTCTTCAAGGTGACACAAAAAATTAATATTTTTGATGTGTACAGTGATAAATCGCGTCATTTTCTTCAAATGAATCATGTGAATAGGAAAAATGGAAAAATATGTATCGGCTCATGGTGATTAACCTTAGAAAAAACGTTAAATATCGCTTTATTCGATCAGTACTTTTTTATATATACGTGGACATTCTAACATTTCAGACGTCATTCACTCACTCTGAGAAACTATATTGCATTACAGCTTGCTTGGAAAGAGTTTCAATAATGACCAGTCGGTGGCAATATTTTTACTTTTGTTAGCCATAATCAATTTATTATTTGAACTTTTCGATTTTCGAATAATAATAATAGCTGTCATGAGTTCAGTCAATTTTGCGGCGCAATTTGATTATAGTCTCATCACATTATCGAAATAATCAACTATTGTTTCGAATAATCCGTATAAATTGTTTTATTCATTAATTTCTCCTAATGATTTACACAAAATGGTGCGGTTCACCACACCACCGAAGTATTCCATATATATTTTGCTAGCTTAAAATCTATGCAATTTTGATACTCCCAGGCCTCCCAGGCAGGAGTTAACTTGCTAGAAAGTTAATAGAGCGCCTGAAGCCCTGCTGTACCCTCTGTAATGCCGATGCAGTTCCAGAAACAGGTACGCAGTAAGGACTATGACTGTTGTACGATGCTCCGATTAGCTCAAACTGCAGGTACCTTGACCTTAGAACATTCGATAACGTACCCCGAGTATTATAACATATACGGAACTAATCTGAGCAATAATTTATGTAAATCTAAGCTATTATTGCATCCAAACTACCACACATCGAACATTTTATATAATATACTCATATAAAAGAATAAGGCAAGAATTCAGTGCCGTGCAATGGTTCATTCGTCATGAACAAAAAGGGTTGAAGTAAGGTAAGGGTGAACATAATTTTTCAGTAGGAGAAAATATAATCAAACGGGACGAAAATATAAATTTTCGATTGAAGTTCTGGTTTGGAAGGTGAATTCGAGAAATATTACGATTACAGAAAACAAAATTGGATGTCGTCCGGTGAAGAGCGAAATTGCCTTCGTTATGGAATAAAGAGATGTTTATTATTTATTTTAATGGAGCTCAGGTCAAGAGCCATCATCCAGTTCGTTCCAAATGAAACAGAATATTTATATAAAATAAGTGAACAATATCAAATATTTCCTTCCAAAAAAAACATCACGACTCCACTGAGACTGAGCTCAATATTGTGAACAAGGTAAAAAAATATAACTCAGTACTCACTGAAGTGAGTGACAGAGAGCGCATTTTCTCGTCGACGAAAACTTGAGGTCACGGACAGACGGACGGACAGACAGACGGACGGACGGACATGGCGAGCACAATAGTGCATTTTTTCCATAAATGAGAAANTATATAATTATATTTATATAATAATGTTTAGCCGTCTACGTCATGTGCTGTGCAAGATATTCATATTCAGGCAGAATGATATGGATAATGAATTTGTGATACATTGGTTTCAGTGTCTTGGTTTATGCATGCGACCCGCTGCTCAAGGCCAAATTTCTCAAATCCCACTTTCATGTACATAATATGTATTTTTCTCTCACATTACCAATTTTCATCGTATATTCAATCGCGCATCGGACGTAGCCGCTTTACAATCAATATTCATCACTTTTCCTTACAACGTTTCGCACGGCTGGGAAATTCACTGTTTGCAATGAACAATGAACATGTAAGATAATGGATGCTTCATCACATTCACGAGGTAAATTCAATGCCCATGATTGATTTATTTCAAGCTGGTAAAAATATATGCAAGCAATAGCAGGTGGCGTCATGCAGGTTGCGTGTGTCGTTGTGTGTATACTTTGTGTATACTATTGGTTGTGCAGGTTTCTGTATACTATTATAATAATTTATAATACTATTTTAATTTGTCACTGCTGATATTCAACTCATTTCATGGCATATTTATTCATCAATAAGTCGTTCTGAGAAAAAATGTGTTTTGTTGCTGGTTGCTCGCAGGCAGCGGTGAACAAACAACGACGGCTGGCTGAACGCGCGCGACTCGTCTCGGTTTGGTCGGTATTTCGGGCCACCATAAATCTTCAGTTGCCAACAGCGCCGCATAACTGACTAAGACCGACGGCAACCACAACTTGTATATCACAAATGTTACTTGTTTTTCCTTTTGTTCCTTGATCAATTGATTTCATTGACTAAATTTCTTGAAAGAAAGAAATGTTTCCAACGTTTTTATGCATCATGTATGCCGAAAAAATTTGGTTTTCATGGTTGTTCCTGAGGATTGATTAATGAACATATAATACACATAACTTGTTTCCAATTTGCTCACACCATAGTTAATTTTTTAATTATTGCATTTCGGTAGAATAGAGCTTAGATTTTATGAAATTGTTAATATTTACAAGAATTAAGAATTAATTCCATTCATATTCTGAATAGCTCCGATCACTCCTGTCATCAATCTTTAGGATACCAATGAACGTTTTCTCTATTATGATAAATTTTCTATGAATCTTCTTAAGATATACTTATTTGTAATGATCCATTCATGAGTTTCTATAGTTGATGCTTTTCTCTCTAATGTTAGTAAACATAGTAACGCCAACTATTGAAACAAATCCACTTTGAAATTAATAGTGCTTTATATAAAAGCAAAAATTATGCGTCTTGAATAAAGTGAGACCAAGAACCACATTGCAAGCCACGTTTCATAACAGGAACAAATTGGTCGAGATTTCTCCCTAACGTCTTTGCCGACCAGAGACAAAATTCGCTTCAATTTAAGATGCAAAAATTTGAATGGTTAATTAAAAGAGATGACTCCAATGTTGTTGCTACATACTATGTTGTATATGGCACGGAAACATCCGCCAGCGATGTGATAGTGGATTAGTAGTCTTCACAACAGCTTTAACTTGAAGGAGAAGATGTTTCCTTTGCTTATTTTAGTTTTTCTCTTACATAACATAACATAGTGATGTCGGCGCTGAAGTGTAGGCCTGATGTGGCCTGTCGCCGATTCTTTTCCTTTTCGTGCCTTGTTCACAGAAGATCTAAAATCGTGTCTTAAATAAAATAAATAATCTTACTTAGCGCATTTTTTCTGTACAGAAAAAATGCATTTTTTTTCTAACGGTTTGTTTATTAAGTTTTGAAGTAAATTTTAGCGCATTTTCTCATTTATGGGAAAAAGGCGCTATTGTGCTCGTCATGTCCGTCCGTGTCTGTCCGTCAGTCTCTCTGTCCGTCCGTGACTCCGCGTTTTCGTCGACGAGAAAATGCGCTCTCAGTCACTCACTGCAGTGAGTACCGAGTTATATTTTTTGTAGTCATTGCACTATTTTACGTTTACTATCCAAGGATACCGATGTTCGTGTAACATTATATCTTCCAAAACAAATGATGTTAAGTTATTTCAAAAACTTTCCTGATGGAAAATTTTGTGAATCAATTTTTATGCACATTATTTCTCCGGCTAATCGATCATGATTCGAAACTTATCTATTGTGATATATTTTTATAAGTGTAACATATAATTATTGTCCGCCCGATATCACTAAACATTTGAGATAAGAGAATTGAAAATAAAAAACTAAAACTAGTAAAATTTTAAAAATTTACCTAAAAATTGAGAAGTAACCTGATTCCAGAGCTTTGGGAGCAATAGCTGCCGCCCGGCCGGCGTTCTCTATGAGTTCAGACGCGTGTGCTACAGTTGCATTTACTGCGCATCGTCCATTCATATAATTTCGAGCCCTTACTTTATTCATTCTTTTGTATCCATTCTACACACAATGTTCATTCAGTTTGCAGCCATCTTAGTACATTCCCATTCATTGTATACCATCTCCAGTTATTTTTGCTCAGGGTCGTTCTTCTTCAGCACATTTTTTTTATCCTCACACCATGGGTGCAATGAGAACTGAAGCTGAACTCGCTAAAATCAATTATAAATAAATTTATACATGCTTAGTTGGAATCAACAAACTTATTTCGAATTTTTTTCGTTTCTGCGCCACAGGATTTAAAAGGTATTTACTACTGCAATTTTAATTTCGTTATACTATACCGGGAATTCGAACGCTATATCTATACTTTAAATGGGAATTTCATCTCTATACGTTTGACTATACCGGGAAGGGAAGGTTGTTCTAAACACAACAGTCTGAGTAGAGCTAATTTTTATGATTAGAAATAGGATTTGCAATTATTAGGATCTGGATGACGGGAGTCAAGATAATAGGATTAAGGTGCAGGTCGCCCGGCAGATCACCCTGCAGGTTCTGCGGGGTAAGTCGCCCTGCAGGTCTCTCTGAAATGTGCTGGCAACGCAGATCAGACTGTTGCAGGTCGCGCCGTGCAGGTCGCGCTGTGCAGGTCGCGTCGTGCAGGTCGCGCCGTGCAGGTCGCGCCGTGCAGGTCGCGCCGTGCAGGTCGCGCCGTGCAGGTCGCGTCGTGCAGGTCGCGCCGTGCAGGTCGCGCCGTGC
>NW_025944934.1:0-20459 GCF_000764305.2 Hyalella azteca | reverse complement strand
GGTGAGTGGTGGTAGGGAGACTGGTGGTGGGGTGAGTGGTGGTGGTGTGAGTGGTGGTGGGGTGAGTGGTGGTGGAGTGAGTGGTGGTGGGGTGAGTGGTGCCGTACTCTTCCTGAGGTTCTCCACTGCGCGCCTCTGACCGCGCGAGGCTGCGACTTGCGGGCAACAAACGTTTCAGTGCCGCGCCTGCCGTCAGTGAGGGTGCATGTGGTGTGCTGCTGTCTATGTCCGCCGGCTCTGTGAATAGTGTTACTACTGCAGATCTTGCTTTTATTTCCTGTGAGTAGCAACGCTGATGAAGTGTTTATATGTCTTAAATGGCGTCTGTGTGTTTATTCCTGACGCTAAGAAGGGGGCTGTGTCAAATCTTGCACTTTCGGTGAATGCATCAGGATTGATTAGGTCGAAGTGAAAAATTGGGCAGAAGCAACCTGTGAACCGGACAAAAACGACCGTGAATATGGCCAATTTCACCCATCCCTATGCCTTTTTCCAATTTCTTCCGTAATACTTATGTAAACGACATATCTTTACACGTAAGTTTCGGAAACCACCCGAGAAAAGATCGTTTTTACCTGCGAATTTAGGAAACTTCGGATGTTTAGGTTTTGCCAATAATCCCAATGCTAATGCTAATCATCCCAATATTCGGAAGATTAAGTTTTGCGCTGCTGTATTTGGCCGCCACGTGAAGGCAAAACAGCAGAGATATTCTTGAAAACGCAAACGAGTGGGGGGTTTGAAAGAAACGCACGACAACGAACTAAAGTTAATTATATTGATCGTAATGGTTTCGAGCTGCGTCGTGTGTCTCTATTTGGGCAATATGAGCCATCCATTATTTTGAGTGTACCATGCTTGCCTATGTCACGCTTCATTTAGGAGTCCAAGTGTTCGCAACAGATGTTGAAGACGCCGGCTTCTCGGTTGCTAAATTCTTGTCATTTAATTAAATATGCAACAATAAATCTTTGATCAACAAATGCTTAAATTATATATAAATCAACGTTCATATTATATGATCAATGTAACATGATTTTATGTGATCAATATCATTATATACATGATGCTAACATGATATATAGGGATGCTAACATCCCTATATACAAGATATACCATATGAATATTGTAGAATGATATATAAATATATATGTAACATCTAGTAACAATAAATAATCCAATAGTTTAATTTATTTATTTAGTTAGAGTATCACGAAATGCTTCTTGCTTGGTCAAGCTCGGTCGGTATCACAGCTACGCGAGGCTGCGCTGTTCAACAGCAACGCATAACTGCGCCCGACCTGCAGCGCCTGACGCGTGTAGCATCCAGTGACTTCATAAACAATGATTTCCAGAGAATTTATTCTCCTAATACTGCAAGGAGCTTAAAAATTAGGATATTCATGTGCTAAAACCATTGTTTTCATTACTGATGAGGACATTTCTCTTGGCTTGAAGTAAGTATTGTAACTGGAAGAAATTGATTTACTTATTCATGATGAAATATTTGCTGTTTTCCTACAAACAAGACCGCCTCTCAATTACCAAATCTCGCAATGTTTCATGAGTGATAAACTCAGAGACTAGAATAGCGATATGAAGCACAAATCTGACCTTAAAGTTCAATGCATTTGCGCTAGGTCATCAAATTCGTGCCTCGCATATACTTGAGTTTCTCCATGAAACGTTTCCTCTTAACTAAAATTTTTCCAATCATTTGTAAGCCTTTTTATCATAATTATTATTAACGCTATTAGTTTCTAAGCTCCTTTAGTATGAAATTTACGATCAAATAAATGTAAGAAATGTAAAATGTAAGATGAACATTTACCCACACATTAGGCATCTGGAGTGAGACGGAACTCATCAACATTTGTATAGTAAGCATTATTTCTATGTTCCTGCACTTTGAAACGATACATAAATTTAACCTATGCCGTCAGTTGTTCCTTTGAAAATAAGTTTTTCTTTCCTAAACATCAGCTTGTGAAATATAAATAAATAAAAACAAGTCCAGTAATGCCCGTCATCCTGCGATTTATAACTGGAGTAAGTCACGACCTGGGCGATGCTTTCACTTGTGAATGTTTTATAACTTGAATAAACATTTTAATCATGAGGAGTTATCCATAAGCTAAGTCAGTTGTACCATTGGCTTATCATTCTCTGTTATTTAAGCGATTTGGTATACGGTGCGTTTGGGGAGAGATTCTGGTTACGTGGAAACAGATTGAATTTTTTACTTGAGTTACCGTAAGATAATATGATATGATATTGTAGATGTTATTGGTAGACAATGATTAACTGTTCTAAAATTAGTTTACATTTTGCGGAGTAAAACATCTCTAAATATTAATCAATGCTATTTTATACATCATAACAGAAATTGTAATCAATAATTTCCTTAATATTGAAACCTAAGAAATAATATATCACCAACGGTGATGGATCACTGGATCGATGTTGTCAATTATAATTAGTTTAAAGGTAAATATTGAATATAATATATGGGACTCGTACGAGTCTTTACTTGATGTAGGATTTAATAATGGGCCTATAAGTGTGGCTTGGCATTCTGCCAGATCGTTTTAATATTATAATAGCAGGTATAACGAATATTTTCACGCTATAAAATCCTGCATAAATAGTTGAAGCTGTTGCATAATCGGCTTGAGAATTTGTCTGCAAATCTCAGGTACAATCCATGGCGATCACCGCCGGGTTATGCAGCGGATAGTTTGGGTTGCCCCCCTGATCTCTGATCCAGTGCACATCAACCGCGCCCCCTACTCAAAACTTCAATTATTAATTCATTGTAAAAGGCCTTTCACCACCAAATAAAGTAGCATATTTAACTTTTTAAATTTTTCTAATGCCGTGAATCCGTTGAAAAGCGTAGCTTGGCGCGAATAATATAGAAACGAAGACAAGGAATGCGACAGGAGGCTCGGGCTGAGCGCGCCCTCTATACCATCATACAAGTAGCGCTTTCCCTGATCCGTTTGCCCAATAGAATCGAATCAATACTAATAAAATTAAATTAATTAATTAAATTTCTCGCTGAAATTAATCTTATACGTAATATGAATGAAATTTCTATCATAATTGTAGGTTTCCATAATTTTTTTTGCCTTGACGGCATAGTAACTATTTATATTATATTTATATTATAATATTATTTCCTACTGGAGAGATAGGGCTAACTAAAGCATATGAGTTCTTAGAACCATGAGCGCATTAGGTGGGTAGTATTTAATTATAACTGAAATAAATATGATTAATAATTGCCTAAATTAATTATACAGACAGGAAGAAGAAAAATAAGTAGAAGCAAGCAGGGCAACTGCATCCTCTCTGGCAACCGCAGGCCATGTTGAGTCTTCCTCCGTCAGCGCACAAACATTTTAGGTATACAGAAAAATATATACTTCTTATATACTCTGCTCCAGGCAATGGCTCGTACAAAGTTAAACCATTTTTTACTAAAATAACTGATCATTCTATTCCTGGATTTCTTCACTCTAATTATCGAGAGATCTTTGTTAGGTAATTGTTTAATGATGCAAGCGAATGATGGTATCGATATTTTTACTTCAGTTAGTACTATAATTTTAAATTGTCAGATAGTCCGATAAAAATATGACTTTGGAGAAATTTAATAGAAAAATATTTTATTGTCCATGATGATATTTATTTAGTTCATTAGAAAATAGCCAACTATTGATAGATGGTTGATTTTTACCTACGAATCATTCAATTTTTCATAAATTTACTGCAAAATGCTTCAATGAATATGACGGTCTCATTTCTATCCATTTATGAAATCTATTACGTAATTCTGCAGTTTGCTTAAATAATTTTGATGCTCGCACGAGCTAACATCCTGTAATTAATTTCGTAGGCTAACTACAAATGTTTATGTATTATCTAAATCTAATATGAATGACGCCCGTATTGCCCAGACTTTAATGCAGCCCCTCTCTTTGATTTATGTGGAAAATTGGAGCGCATTTGATTAACATTTATTGGCTTCTTGTTAATTTTAAAGATATTTCTGAGTCAAGAAAATGATTGGAAGGATTGGATGGGCTAAGAATAAGTTTGTTCGTGAATTCTAGTTGGAATTTGAGGGACATGTCCCACAATTTTATTGTGGGGCATTCGCTTGGGAATGTGATGGGAGGAATTAATATAATATTGAGAAATTAAAATGATGTTGTTTCATTCGCGGGGGAATGAGAAAAGGGGCAAGTTTTAAGATCACTTGATCACTTAAATCTCAAATTTATCGAAAATTTGACAAAACTAGGATAATAGGAAAAATGTCACAATTTTTCATAAGAGAAAACGTTTTCTCCATTACAAAATAATATATTTTTGTCTATTCTCTTTGTGTTTAAAGAGGGAGGTGGTGTTGGGTTATTAGAGTTTAGAAGTGATGAGTGATGAAGAGAAATATTATAGCGAGTCATTCGCTGTATCTGTCGTATCAGGTTTGAATAAGTTGCAAATTATAGTTCAGGTTGTAGACAAAACACGAAGAATTGTCCTAAAGTATTGCAAAATGGGGGATAAATTTAATAAATGAAATTTAATTTAATTTTCTTTCATACAAGTTCCTAATAATTCAAAGTTCAGGCTAGAATAACATTCCAATTCCTAAACCGGGTTTGCACGATTCCTTATTATAATTTATTAGGTTCAAATGTGAATCTACTCTGATAACTGATTCTTTCCGTTCGTTCAGAATAAAACCTGAAACAGCGATAAAGGTTAAATCGTCAATAAATGAATTATCGCATCTCAGAAATTAAATATCGGGAGCAGCGCCGAGTTATACAGCTGGTATAACTTGTGTTGATCGCAGGTTCAACAATAGAAAGTGAACCAAATAATGCTAGGTTGACCAGCGACCAACCACACTTAGGGTTGAATTTATATTACTAACGCCTAACATACGCGAAAAAGAACCGATCACCGCACTAGATTAAGGGGAACGTCCGGGGTAAAATCGAAAATTTTAACTTTTTTCGTTTTTGGGCTCGTTTCAAAGCTGACATTCTGCCCTATCCAACGGTACCATTACTATCTCTGTACGTTGATTTATGCGTTTAGGACAGATCATGAAAGGAGGGAAGGTGGAGGAGTTCTTTAACTAATTAGATAGGAGTAAATATTTTATATTCTTTCTTTCCTTTTTTGAAATACAATTTCCTCCAAGAGTTTCCAAGCTACAGCAATGAAACTTATACCATTGGATGCGCAAGAAAAAGATCTAGAGAATGATGTATGAGTTTTTCTAATATATATAATTTTAGAACGCAGTTTTTAAAATTTTCATAGAAATTTTCAGTTTTTTAGCTCGCCTGGAAAACAATGTTTTTCTGACTTGCAAACCAATCTCCTACTACTACAGTTTTGAAGCTACAGTAATGAGACATATACCATTCGATTTGCAAAAAAAGATCTACAAACTGATTGTGGGCTTTTTCCAAGTTCGCTATAGTTCGGATTTTATTTTGCAAAAAGGGGGGGAAAATGGAGGTAAAATCGAAAATTTCGAAAAATTTCGAACAAAATGCTCCCACACCCACAAAAATGAGAAATTCGAAAAACCCCACTATCAGTTTGTAGATATGGTCTTAACGCATCGAATGATATGTGTTTCGATGTTGTAGCTTGAAAATCCTAGGAGTAGACAGGTTTTCTAAATACCAATTTGTTGCCGTTTTCTAAGAATTTCACGTTTTCTTCGAATTTTTTCGAAAAATTTACATGAATAAAACCTGCGTTATTTTAGGGTTTACACATGTGTACCAAATTTCAAATCGATCCGTCTGTAAATACCCGAGATAAAATTTACCCCAGACGCTCCCCTTAAAGAAGGTATTTTACAAAGCGCACACCGATAATCACAATAGATTGAAGGAAATATTTAATAGAGCGCATTTATACCCGTAATGTACTGTTAACACAACGGAATGCGCCATACTACTTACATTAATTAATTACAGTGAAGTTTTTACTAAATACTCCGGACCAGCAAAGCTTTGCTATATAACAGCGTCACATTACTGCCAACGACTTACCGCATTCATACTGGCTTCAATCATCATGTGTTTTTAGTTTCTTGAAAGATTGACTTTGAATATATTTTTTTATGGGAAAAAGACCTTCATTTAATGTTAATCTGATTTAAGAGATGTCTTTCTGCTGATTTATGTACGAAAATACCGTTTTGATCTTGAGAGTTAATATAGCCTTAGGAACGACCTTAAGCGTGCTAATTGCTAATTACCACATGATATAATAGAAGTGTCGGCACTGAAGAAATAGGCCCATGGCCTGTTGCCGATTCTTGAACTTTTCGTGACTTGATTCACAAGGGATTCAAGGGATTCGGCCTTTGGAACCCGATCTTTCCATAGCTGACGATTGATTGAGATAGCTGCTGGACTTATTGCCTGGTCCGTAATTTGCTAGGCATTTTAAGACTGAACATATGCTCCTGCATAGCTTCGTCTAGTCTTATTGCCTGGTCCGTAATTTGCTAGGCATTTTAAGACTGAACATATGCTCCTGCATAGCTTCGTCTAGTCTGTTTTTGAAGAAGTTCATACTCGGAGCGTCAACGATGCTATCAAGGAGGCTGTTCCACATATCGGTGACTCGAAGCGAGAAGAAATGTTGTCGCATGGATGTGTTCCAACGCTGTTTTTTTAGTTTATAGCCGCTGCCCCTGGTGTTGGTTCTTGTTTCAAATTCTAGTAATCCTTCTGGGACCTTGTATAAGCCATGAGTATACTTGTATACTTCAATGAGGTCCCCACGCAGACGTCGATAACTGAGGCTTGGAAGATTCATAATCTTTAATCTTTCCTCCTAGGACTTGTCTTTCAAGCCCGGAACTATCCTTGTTGCGCGTCTTTGAACACTCTCTACTAAATTTCTGTCTTTTTCAAGTTTCGGTGACCACACGACGTTTCCAAACTCTAGGTTCGGGCGCACGTCATCAACAAACAACTGCTTCATCGTTTCTGCATCTAGGAACTGTAAAGAGCGTCTGATCAGTCCAAGTCGTTTATTGGCTTTATTAACTTGACCTTCAATATGCTTAGAAATTTTCAACTCATTGTCGATATTAACTCCCAAATCCTTTTCCGTTGTCAACTTCGACATCATCACTCTGTCGTTGCAGCCGTGTCTTCTCATACTGTAATCTTTCAGCTCATTATTCTTGCCAATGAGGATAACTTTACATTTGTCAGCGTTAAAACGCAGCTGCCACTTATCAGCCCAGTCCACCAGCCTGTCAAGATCACCTTGCAACTGTTCTTTTTGCTACGTATTCATCACTGTATTATAAATTTTTGTGTCGTCAGCATACATCGAGCAAACGCTAGACACAGCTTCTGGCAGATCGTTTATAAACGCAACGAATAAAACAGGCCCGAGAACGCTTCCTCGTGGCACGCCGCTGCGCACTGAAGCCCAGTCTGTATTTCATTCTCCGCAAACCATCTGCGTCCTCTGGCAATGAGGCCGCGTCAGTGCATGCTCGCAGTTTATTTTCAAACGGAGCCTCCTTGCCTAACCATCATAAAGCAAGTTTCGTTTAATTTAGTTTAAAAGCATATGAAAAATTAGTTTAATTTATAGATCAGCACAACAAGGCGCAAGTTAGAAACTCAATTTCCACCTGATAAGTGATAACTTATGGTTGTCGAGTTGAGTCACAAAAATACTTGAGTCCTCCCACAAGACATGTTTTCTATTTTCTAGACGGTTAACATTTTAAGTTGGAATATAACAAATAATTATATAGAACAGTCTGATTCAGCTTGTTACGTGAAGAACAACAAAATTGGATGTTAACAGAAAAGAATAGGAAAGACTAGATATTTCAATATTCAAACTAAGTCAGTGGTCTAGAGCAAATTGCAACCCTTAAAAATAATAATGCTTTTTATATTATGCACAATTAAATTTTCGGCTATTTCAACACTGTTCATTTATCACATCGTCGCCAATTTCAGTGCACAGTAAAATGAGTTAATTTATTCCTCAAGGTGAAAAAATTCAATTGTATTTTTTTATGTGTACAGTGATAAATCGCGTCATTTTCTTCAAATGAGTCTCGTAAATAGGGAAAATGTACAAATATGCATCGGCTCATGGTGATTAACCCTTGAAAAACGTTATATATCGCTTTATTCGTTCAGTACTTTTTGTATATACGTGGACATTATAACATTTCAGGCGCCATTCACTCTCTCTGAAGAACTGGACTGCATTACAGCTTGCATGGAAAGTTTCAATAATTATGTCGGTGATCGATATTTTTATATTTGTTATCCATCAATAATTTTATATATATATATCTCTCAAACTTTGTGAAATACGAGTGTTTTCCATTGATTAAGTCAATTTTGCGCGAAACTTGATTATGTTATTGTTGGAATATAAAATTCTATGGGTGTCGTCTCGAAAAATCTGTAAAAGTCGTTATTTTCTTCAATTATCCTTATTCATTTATACAAAGTTATCCGGTAGATCATTTTACCTCCCAAATTGTTATTTGTAAAAGAGATAATTTGAAAAAAATTTGAAACTCCCTGAGAGGAGTTAACTTACTAGTAAGTAAATAGGGCAATGGAAACCGTTTTGTTACCTGTAAAGCCCATTCAGCTTCAGAAAAAGGTACGCAGTGCCTGTTAAAGTATGGACTATGACTGTTGTACGATGCTCCGATTAGCTCAAACTGCAGGTACCTTGACCTTAGAACATTCGATAACGTATCCCGAGTATTATAACATATACGCACCTGCAACTAATCTAAGCAATAATACCTGGCTATTATTGCATCCGAACTACCACACATCGAACACTACATATAATACACTCATATAGATTAATAAGTCGATAATAATTCAGTGCCTTGCAATGGATCATTCGTCATAAACAATAAAAGGGTTCATCTCTTTTACCATATCCTCGTGGCGCATGGTGTCATGAATAAAAATAAAATAGTTATCAAGTTTAATCCGAATATTCCGACAAAGGAAAAACGATTCGAGGACAAACTATCGAGGACTTTACTATACTAGAAAATAAATTATTTTCCGTTTTAAACAGGCAACAGCTTGATATTATTTATACCTATCTGAAAATGAGGTGGTTAGTATATATATATTAATTGATATTATATACTGAATTCAATGTCCAGTTGCAGAACAAAAAGAATGAATATCAACCATCACCAATAACAAAACAACCACCACCATGGCAGGCAGACAGACCCACCCCCACCCTCCGCCTCAAGCTCGGTCGGTATCACAGCTACGCGAGGCTGCGCTGTTCAACAGCAACGCATAACTGCGCCCGACCTGCAGCGCCTGAGGCGTACAACATTGAGTGCTGTTAGTTTTTGTAACTATTGATTCCAATAGAACTTATCTTCCTAATACTGCAAAGAGCTCCAAAAAGCATGCAGTTCGTAAGCCAAACCATTTGTTTCACAATTGATGGGAACGGTTGCTTATGAACTATAAAAATATATGAGTACATTCGTTCCACCTTACTTAGGGGAAATTTTCATTGCTTCCCAGTCACCAATATGTCTTCACATTTATGAGCCTCACCATGCAATATTTCCTGAGAGACGAGCACAATGTTTAGAGCACGAGCACCACTAACATTAAGCACAATTAAAAACTTCAAGTATCATCTACAAGTAAATACCTCGTAGTGCAAGGGAAGCTTGCAAATACTTGAGTCCCCCCAAGATATTTATTCTCTTCACTGCAATCATCGAGACACGTCATGATCTGTTATAATTAAATCCTCCCTTAATATGTAATAAAAGCTTCGTTGTATTGGTTGCACGATGCTTGAAAAAATGGAATCGAACTAGTGATAAAAAATAAACTTATAAAACGTATACTTTGTGTTAGGCGTGTGGAACTCACGTAGCACTTTAACACAGTTAATCATTACCATATCTGTGTCCCTGTGCTGGGTAAACAGTTCAAGAATTTCATACATACTCTCATCACTGAAGCTGAAAGTTCATTCATCTCCTCTGCATCAATGTGCCTTAGATAAATATAAGGAAATAATTCAACATATTTATTTTGCGTTCTTTTAAGCATCGTTGAAAAAAGAGTTTTTTTAATGATGCTTCGAAATTGTTTTAATAATATCATATGATTTTAATCCCTGGTATTAACTCGTTAGAAGAGAAAACTTCATCATTTGTTCATTATTTTCTGTCTATTAAATATTGTAGGCTTGGAAATCGTGAATCATACACGACTACGCCTCCCATGCTTTTTTTAGATTAGTTACTCCATCATAATATTAAATGATATTTTTGACATTATCGATGCATATTGAGAAAACATGCTCTAATTGTACCTAAAAGTGTAGAATACAGACATTAGCGAAATAAATGACAACTTTTCTACTATTTGTGGAGAATAAGCATGAAAAAATCTAATTTTTCAGAAGTCAAACAATTGAATTTCATTGTAGTAGAGGTGCGATCTTTCGTTCATAGCTAATAAGGTTAATGAAATTATTGAATATGAATGATAATCAACTTTTTGAGATTCGCATGAGTCTATATTGTGTATGAGAGTTATTGTCATATGCTGAGAATGACTGGCAAGATAGAGCAAAATCGTAGCGATAATTTGGTCATTTTGGGGTAAATATTGCGATTCCAGTATACTTTAGGGTAAGGAAACTGACTCACTAGGACAGTGGTTCCCAAGCGTTTTCAGGCTGGCGCCCCCTTTGGCTCCCTAGTGAATTTCTAGCGCCCCCCACAGACATACGACTCTTTCTTGAAATTTAGTACACTGCAATTTTGAAAGATAAAGGTTAAACCCAAATGTATATTTCACAAATAGAACCCCATTTAGTGAACCAATATGTTCTTCAGCTCTTTAAACTGTTTCAGCACTGGAAACCTAAGACGCCGCGTGCGAATTTACGGTCGGACTCGTGGCCGGTCTCACGACCAATCTCCAAATTCAATTATCAAGCAATATCTCCCAAACTAATGAGCGCAGACCTATGAAAATTGGAACACGTATTCATCAAAATCTAACGGTGATGTATAGCTCGTAAATTTTTTTTAAATTTTACCTCCATTCGTGAGTTACGCGTATATTGCGAAACAGCCCGAAATTCGCAGTGATCAAAGAATTTCTTCCAAACTATTGAACAGATTTGAACGAAATTTTGAATATACATGCACTCCTCTACCAAACGGTGATTTTTAAACTTATAACAAATTTTTCGGTTTTATCTTCATTTGCGAGTTTTTTTTTTCATTTCACCGTCATTCTTGATTTCACACTTCCTTATATTCGGCCCGTATCACCGGGTAATTTGTCACGTAAATTCGCGGCGATCAAGAAATTTCTTCTAAACTACAGAACAGATTTCAACGAAACTTTGTATATACATAAATACCTAACCTCTCAACGGTGATGTTAAGCTCGTGACAATTTTTCTATTTTGCTTTCGTTCGCGAGTTATACAGATATAGGAGGAACGACCGGCTTTTCTACCGGACGGTTTAACCAAGAGCCTTATACGTATGGCTGTTTAAATCACGAATGAATGTGAAATGAAAAAAAAATCGCGAACGAAGGCACAATCGAAAAAAATTTCACGAGCTAAACATTACCGTTTGGTAGTTGGGACTGTAATTTCAAAATTTCGTTCAAATCTGTTCAGTAGTTTGGAAGAAATTACTTGATCACTGTGAATTTCGGCCCGTATTGCCATACAACTATGGCAAAAACAAACTATGTTAAAATTCAAACAATTTTCACGAGCAAAACATTATCGTTATGTCCAAATGAATATGTGTACCAAGTTTCATCGAGTTACGTTCATTAGTTTGAGAGATATTCCTTGATCATTGAATTTGGAAATTGGCCGTGAAACCGGCCGCGAGTCCGGACGTTAATTTGTCCGAGACGTTAACCCAGGAGAGGTTAAAAAAACAGATCTGGGTGAAAAAACCATCGTTTGGAGTCATGTGCTGCACGTGCTGTGTACAAATCGTCAAACAATAGTTCGAACTTCTGACTTTGACTTCGGACTATCGCCCCCCAAAAACTTTCCACCGCCACTAGGGGGGCGATATCGCCCACTTTGGGAACCACTGCACTAGGAGCTTAGTA
The DNA here is from genome assembly GCF_000764305.2 of Hyalella azteca. Taxonomy (NCBI): domain Eukaryota; kingdom Metazoa; phylum Arthropoda; class Malacostraca; order Amphipoda; family Hyalellidae; genus Hyalella; species Hyalella azteca. The sequence continues at coordinate 8,259 of NW_025944934.1, read as the reverse complement.
AATGTTTGGGCTTGGCATGAGCGACATCATCAATTGGCTGCAATAATTTTGTAATTTCACCTGCCCATGCTCATCAAGCTCGCTGGTATTTCTCTGCTCCATTCATCACTTTACATTACCTTTATATTTTGCTTCCTTGTAATTAAGTTAATAATTTAATTGATAAGCCAGGTACTGGTATATTATATATACGGGGTACCCCAGCGCGTACCGCAATACCAACCGTGTCGGGATATTACTGGGACCTGAAACTTGACTTGAACTTTTATTTTTAGGACATTTGAGAAGACATCACGAAGAGGTGATTTAATTGAAACTTAAAAGATGATCTTTTGCTTCTAAACAAAGTAATAATTACCTTGAATATAAGAGTTTATATTATCTTCATGTTTGTATGCGGTGTTCAAATAGAGACAAAAAATTTGTGTTAATAAGAAAATGTTATTCATATGTTCTTTATTCGTACGTTGTTCGTATGTTTTTTATTCATACGTCTTGATGGCGAAGCGAATCACTAAGAAATCCCACAAAAAAAAGCGATTTTATTCATTTAATTACATTATATTCTTGTATTTATTTATAATTTATTCTATTTTTTTTATTTACGCATTTATTTGTACATAAATTTTTGGCTGCTGTGGTTGTTCTTCTGTCGCGCTTGTTGCTCTCGCCCGGGCAGCAAAAAGCTTTGTTTGCCAACAGCGCTGCGTAACTGCCAGCGACTGAGCGGTACAAGACTAATGGACCATCAAATGATTATAGTTTCTTCAACGATGGCTTTCAATAACATTATTTTTTCGAACAATGTCTGTCAAATGCATGAGCAAGAACTTTCGTTCCGCAAGGTTATTGGCAAAAATTTGGCTGACAAGTAAACCTAACCCAGGCTTGAATATGTACAGCTTCCATTCAACTATGCACGCGTACTTTTTACGAACCTCAGAACGTAACCTTTCATAATTATAACTTTATGACGCCAGGGCTATGAGGAAGAAGTCGCTACTTCGAAGTGCATCGTGACATTCAATGTCACATAATTCTACTTGAGTTACTCCGTCAGACGTTTTCTCTGAAGCACAAATACACTGATTCCATTCTTCTTTCTTAATAAAGAGAGCGTCATATTCCAGGACACTTGCAGTGTACGAATAAACAGCTCTGTAAAGATATAATACCAATAATATGTTGGGTTGGGGCCAAAAGTTAGGCTTTTGAATAAGAAGGAACACACGGAATTCATTCATGCACTCATATACACTAAATAAACTACCTCGCTACGTCATGAATGTTCACTTGACGGAATTCAGTTATACATTCCCTCCTCAAAATAGCTGGAAATTTTATTCCTTTATTCTCCAATCATCTTCACCGTAATATCATCTAATTCATTTGAACTTATTCATCCTTGTATAATGCAGTACTCGTTTGCAGAGAACATTGATTACCGACGCCGATATGTTGGTATTTTTACATTAGTTGCCCTGTAGAGAAAGATATTCGTAATTTCCCCAAAAATTTATTTAGAGAGAATTCTTTCAAAATATCTCATTGATATCGAATATATATATACGGCTTTAACTTACAAAAAGCGAGGTATTTTCTATCAAAATAGACTACCTCCCGAAAAATAGGTCACGTAATATTCATTTACGAAAATTATTTAAATCTGTAAGCTCGATCGTATCATGAGTCTCGATTAGGTACGTAATACATTTTTATATATGGTAATTCTATCTCTAAAACTTTTTGTGACTCGTCATGAGTACATGAAGCGAATCATCCGTGACCGTTGAAGTCGCGGCCTTCCATCCCGAGTTTCCTGCACGATAAGTGGGGCCAGTCTGACATTATGTCGTGATGACGCGATCATGAGACTTAGGTTAATTCTGTCAGTATTCAAAGACTACCCGATGCAAACCGCACAAGAAGGGAAAGAGGAATATTATGTTGAGCTATTCAAACATGAATACCGAGGGAAGAGAAGTAACACTGCAACATATAACAAACCCGTTATAGGACCAACCGCCACACTAAGTTATGATATTTTACTAACACATGCGCTAGTTATAGGACCAACCGCCACACTAAGTTATGATATTTTACTAACACATGCGCTAGTTATAGGACCAACCGCCACACTAAGTTATGATATTTTACTAACACATGCGCTAGTTATAGGACCAACCGCCACACTAAGTTATGATATTTTACTAACACATGTAAATAACACATGTACATGTATTGTAAAAGCCATTCACTATAACAAATAAAGCAGACATATATATTTATTACCTTTTATTCTATTGCCGTGAATCCGTTGAAAAGCGTAGCTTTCCTGAATAAAATAGAAACGGAGACAAGGAACGTATCGGGAGGCTCGCGCTGAGCCAGCACGACCTTAAATGCATATACCACGCCATTCAAGTAACGTCTGCCTTGACCTGTTAGTGCATTATAATCGATTTAATACTAATAAAATTAAATTACCAATATTCTAGCTAAAATTAATTTTATTTTAAAAGTGAATGAAATTCCAGCTATATTTATACATTGTTCAAAATTATTTTTGCCTTGATTGCATAGTAACTATTTGTAGTATATTTATTTAATGATATAATTTCCTGATGATTAGTTAGGGCAAACTGAAGCATTTGAGTTCTTAGAACCATGAGCACATTAGGTTAGTAGTATTTAATTATAACTGAAATAAACATGATTAATAATTGTTTTGATTAATTATACAGATAGGAAGTAGAAGCAAGCAGGGCAACTGCATCCTCTCTGGCAACCGCAGGCCATGTTGAGTCTTCCTACTTCAGTGCACAAACATTTTAGGAATACAGAAAAATATATACTTCTTATATACTCTGCCCCAGACAATGGCTAGTTCAAAGTTTAGCAATTTTTTACGAAATGAACATTTTATTAATTTTTAACTATAATTATCGACAGGTCTTTGCTTAGTAATTGACTTATGATACGAGCGAATGATGGTACCTATATTTTTACTTTTGATAGCCCTATCATTTGTGATTCTCAAATAATTCGATTCAAATATGAATTCAAGGGAGTTTCATGGAAAAATCCCACTTTGCAAAATATTCTTTATTTAATTTGATTTAAAAGTATCAATAATTCATTACATGGTTCACTTATACGCGTAGAAATTGTTTTTTTAGTAAATTTACCGCAAAATTTTTGGATACATGAGAGGGCCTCATCTCTCCTACTGGAATGCATGAATGATATTAATGGAAGTGTAAAAAAAAATTTTGATGCTCGCACGAGCGAATATCCTCGAGTTAGGAAGAGTAGCTAACTGCAAGTTTTCGTGATGATTTAATGCTAGTATGAATGACGACCGTATTGTCCAAGACTTTAATCCAGCCCCTCACTGTGATGTGGTCAGTAAATTAGGGCGCATGCAACATTTATTGACTACTTGTTCATTTGAAGAATATTTTTGAGTCGTGGAAGCTTCAAGCTTAGGCTAAGAAAAATTTGTTCGTGAATTCGAATGGGAATTTGAGGAGGCGAGAGGAATTTCAGTGTGGGACATTCGCTTGGGAATGGGAAGGTAGGAATTAATATAATACTGAGGAATTAATATAATATTAATTCATTCGAGTGGGAATGAGAAAAGAGGTTGGTTTTAAGATCATTTGATAGCATTAATCTTAAATTTACAGAAAATATATAGACAATAAAACTAGTAAAAAATATCACAATTTTTTATAGGAAAATTTTTTCCTCATTTTAAAAATAATTTATTTATGTCAAATTCCTTCCCTTTCAAAGGGGGAGGTTGTGCTGTGACATTAGAGTGGAGAAGTGAAGAGTGAGGAAGAGAAATATTATAGCGAGTCATTCGCTGTATCTGTCGTATCAGGTTTGAATAAGTTGCAAATTATAGTTCAGATTGTAGACAAAACACAAAGAATTTTCTTAAAGTAGTGCAAAATGGGGGATAAATTTAATAAATGAAATTAAATCTAATTTTCGTTCATACAAGTTCGTAATAATAAAAAATTCAGATAGAATATCGTTCAAACTTCAAAACCGGGTTTGCAAGATTCCTTATTATAATTTATTTGGTTCAAATGTGCATCTACTCTGATAACTGATTCTTTCCGTTCGTTCAAAACAAAACCTGAAACAGCGATAAAGGTTAAATCGTCAATAAATGAATTATCGCATCTCAGAAATTAAATATCGGGAGCAGCGCCGAGTTATACAGCTGGTATAACTTGTGTTGATCGCAGGTTCAAACAATAGAAAGTGAACCAAATAATGCTAGGTTGACCAGCGACCAACTACACTTAGGGTTGAAGGTATTTTACTAACGCATATACATACGCGATATAGAACCGGTCACCGCACTAGATTAAAGAAGGTATTTTACAAAGCGCACACCGATAATCACACTAGATTGAAGGAAATATTTAATAAAGCGCATTTATACCCGTAATGTACTGTTAACATAACGGAATGCACTATATTACCTTACATTATTATTTATTATTAATTAACTCCGATAGTGAAGGAAGTTTTTTACTAGCCTATTCCGGACCAGCAGAGCTTTGCAATCTAACAGCGCCACATAACTGCCAACGACGCACCGCCTCCATACTGGCTTGCTGGCTTCAATCATCGCGTGTTTTTGGTTTCTTGAAATATTGACTTTGAATGCTTTTCATATGGGAAAAAGACCTTCATTTAATGTAAATCTGATTTAAAACATTTCTTTCTGCTGATTTATGTATGAAATACCGTTTTGATCTTGGGAGTTAAAAAGCCTGAGTAACAACCATAAGTGTGCTCCTAACCAGATGATGCTTGCTCGCAGTGTATTTTCAAACGGAGCCTCCTTGCCTAACATCACAAAGCAAGTTTACATGAAAATTTGTTTAATTTATAGATCAGCAGAACAAGGCGCAAGTCAGAAACTCAATTTCCACTTGATAACTTGCGGTCGTCGAGTGGAGTCACAAAAATACTTGAGTCCTCCTCCTATGACTTGTTTTCTATGGTCTAAACGGCTAATATTCTAAGTTGGACTATAACAAATACTATAACAAATAATTATACAGGATCGTCTGTTTCAACTTGTAACGTGAAGCTCAACAAAATTGAATGTTAAGTGACAGGAATAGGAGAGACTAGATATTTCAATATTCAAACTAAGTCAGTGGTCTAGAGTAAATTGCAATACTTATATATAATAATGCCTATTTATATTATGCACAAATAAATTTTCGGCTATTTCAACGCTGATCATTTATCATATCGTCGTCCATTTCAGTGCAGATTAAAATGAGTTCAATTCTTCCTCAAGGTGAAAAAATCAATTATATTTTTGATGTGTACAGTGATAAATCGCGTCATTTTCTTCAAATGAGTCTCGTGAATAGGAAAAATGTAAAAATATGCATCGGCTCATGGTGATTAACCTTAGAAAAAACGTTATATATTGCTTTATTTGTTCAGTACTTTTTATATATACGTGGACATTCTAACATCTCAGGCGTCATTCACTCTCTCTGAAGAACTGGACTGCATTACAGCTTGCATGGAAAGTTTCAATAATTATGTCGGTGATCGATATTTTTATATTTGTTATCCATCAATAATTTTATATATATATCACTCTCCAACTTTGTGAAATACGAGTATTTTCCATTGATTAAGTCAATTTTGCGCGGATCTTGATTATGTTATTGTTGAAATATAAAATTCTATAAGTGTAGTCTCGGAAAATCTGTGAAAGTCGTTATTTTCTTCAATTTCCCTTAGTCATTTATACAAAGTTATGCACTAGAGCATTTTACCTCCCAAATTGTTATTTGCATAAGAGATGATATAAAAAAATTTTGCAACTCCCTGAGAGGAGTAAACTTACTAGTAAGTAAATAGGCGAAGGAAACCGTATTGTTACCTGTAAAGCCCATTTAGCTTCAGAAAAAAGTACGCGGTGCCTGTTAAAGTAAGGACTTTGACTGTTGTACGATGCTCCGATTAGCTCAAACTGCAGGTACCTTGATCTTAGAACATTCGATAACGTATCCCGAGTATTATAACATATACGCGCCTGCAACTAATCTAAGCAATATTGCCTGGATATTATTGCATCCGAACTACTACACATCGAACACTACATATAATACACTCATATAGATTAATAAGGCGGTAATTCAGTGCCTTGCAACGGATCATTCGTCATAAACAATGAAAGGGTTCATCTCTTTTACCATATCCTCGTGGCGCATGGTGTCATGAATAAAAATAAAGTAGTTATCCACTTTAATCTGATTATTCCGACATAAGAAAAACAATTCGAGGACAAACTATCGAGGACTTTATAAATACTGAAAAATAAATTATTTTCAGTTCTAAACGGGCAACAGCTCGATATTATTTTTACCTATCTGAAAATGAGGATGTTAGTATATTTATATTAATTGATATTATATACTGAAGTCAATGTCCAGTTCCAGAATATAAATAATGAATATCAACCATCACCAATAATAAAACAACCACCACCACTACACAACAGAGCCGACCAGCCCCCCACCCGCCGCCTCAAGCTCGGTCGGTATCACAGCTACGCGAGGCTGCGCTGTTCAACAGCAACGCATAACTGCGCCCGACCTGCAGCGCCTGCCGCGTACAACATTGAGTGCTTATAATTTATTTAACTAATGATTTCAATAGAACTTATTTCCCTAATACCGCATTGAGCTCCAAAAAGCATGCAGTTCGTAAGCCAAACCATTGGTTTCACAATTGATGGGAACGGTTGCTTATGAACTATAAAAATATATGAGTACATTCGTTCCACCTTACCTAGGGGAAATTTTCATTGCTTCCCAGCCACCAATATGTCTTCACATTTATGAGCCTCACCATGCAATATTTCCTGAGAGACGAGCACAATGTTTAGAGCACGAGCACCACTAACATTAAGCACAATTAAAAACTTCGAGTATCATCTACAAGTAAAAACCTCGTAGTGCAAGGGAAGCTTGCAATACTTGAGTCCCCCCAAGATATTTATTCTCTTCACTGCAATCATCGAGACCCGTCTTGATCTGTTATAATTAAATCCTCTCTTAATATATAATAAAGCTTCGTTGTATTGGTCGTACGGGGCTTGAAAAAACATATGAAGAATGGAATGTAACTAATGATAAAAAATAAACATATAAAACATAACCTTTATGTTAGGCGTGTGGAACGTAGCACTTTAACACAGTTAATCATTACCATATCTGTGTCCCGGTGCTGTGGTAAACTGTTCAAGAATTTCATACATACTCTCATCACCCAAGCTGAAAGTTCTGTCATCTCCTCTGCAGCAATGTGCTTAGATGAATGCAAAGAAATAATGCAAAAATTTTCAGCCATAACGTAAGATTTCAATCTCTGGTATGCGCTCGTTATACATATAAGAAAATTTCTTCTTTTGTTCATTATCTTCATTAAATATTGCAGGCTTGGAAATTGTAACATTATGGATGATAAAAAGTCACCCAGAGATTTCTTAATTAGTTACTCCATTGTAATATCATATGATATTTTGGATACTATCGATTCAAACTGAACAAACATGCACAATATATTCGTTAGTACACTGGGTAAAGTAATTGAAAAAATTTCAAAGGCCGGATTCTCAATTTACTTCTCAATACGAGCATAAAAATCTGAATTCTCCAAAAATTAAAACAAAATATTCTCTAAAAATGATATTCTCGCTTGTTCATATGTGCATTGACATATTTCGTAATAGAAAGCGAAACTGTAACGAGTTTTTGAGGCTCGCAAGAGTCTATACTGAAAATGAAAAAGTTAATAACGAAGAATGATCTGAATCATAGAATTGGTGTTTGATTTGGGTGCGCCAAATTTGATTGAAAGAATTTTTATACATGACCATTTCAAATCGGCCTCTGACGTCGTTATCGTGGAATTACAGTAAATTTCATCAGCTAATTTGAGAACACACTACTCGTGCGACATTTTATTTTAATCAGATTATTTTAGCATATAGTTGAAATCTAATTTATCCCTGTTCAAGTTCACTTATAGCTAAATCATATCGATACTCTCGTCATTTTGGGGTAAATATTGCGATTCCAGTATACTTTAGGGTAAGGAAACTGACTCACTAGGATCTTAGTAAATGTTTGGGCTTGGCATGAGCGACATCATCAATTGGCTGCAATAATTTTGTAATTTCACCTGCCCATGCTCATCAAG
>NW_025944933.1:0-320 GCF_000764305.2 Hyalella azteca | reverse complement strand
AAATCATATTCGTCACTTCGTATTAGCTTTGGAAGTGAAGCCGGCATTTCCAGTCACTTTACCTTCCAAGAACATGAAGAGTGATCGACAAATCAAACAAATTGACAACCAACATCACATAGAAGCGCCCATGTAATGCCCCGACTAGAAACGATTCATACAAGAGGGTTCCACCTGGGCTGTTAGTCGCACGGTTGGAACGGCGATAAATTACCTTGTTTATACAAGGATAAAAACGGGGCTAAACCGCGCGGGGGAACGTCACTCACGTGTCCCCGTGGACGTGGGTGAGCTGCACCACCGTGTCGGGGAACTGCTCG
>NW_025944932.1:0-78224 GCF_000764305.2 Hyalella azteca | reverse complement strand
ATTTCTATTTCAAAACGACTGAACTGGCAATCGTGGAATTCAATTAGAAATTTTCCGTTATTTATTTACCTAATTACTGGGTTAATAAAATTAATAAATTACTGTGTTGGGCGAAATTTTTAGGTTGAGTTTAGAAAGTTTTTCATATTATTCTGTTCTGTTATCTTATCATATCATCCCATTAACATTTAGTCAGTTCATTTGTACCTGAAATAGAATTAAGATATAAAACTTTTTGAATTCAACTTAGAAATTTCCCCAAACCTAGAAATTTATTCACTTAAAAGTGACAAAAAAGTAGTTCAAATTGCCGCACTGATGCACTAATTGACAAAAATTCGACAGGAGTAGAACTACTTTAGAGTTCTATGGAAAATTGGTTCGACGATTTTCCGTATCTGAGTTTAATCGTAGACACAGCGATATTTCTTTTAAAAACACATTTCCTATGTTTGTCCGGGGCGCAATATAGCCAACGGTCCGTTACATGCTTTGAGAAGTCTTACCTATCTTCTTATTGAAAACGCATCTTATTTCATTGTTAGATCTAAATTCTCAAATATTGAAGTGACGTATCTCGCAAATAAAAAAACAGACAATCATCATGTTAATTAAAAAGTCACTGCTGTCAATAAATATGATCAACTATATTACCAATATCCCGTTGCCTCGAAAATCTTAAAACCGGACAAATTGCCGGCAAATCTCTGCCTGATTTTGTCTGGTCTTTGCCTGATATCTACCTGATCTTCTGCTGACACTGGCAATGAGCCAATATTGGCAGCGGGGCAGCTGTTCAACCAAGACCTTAACGCATTGGGCCAATATTGGCTGCATGGCAGCTGTTCAACCAAGACCTTAACGCATTGGGCCAATATTGGCTGCATGGCAGCTGTTCAACCAAGACCTTAACGCATTGGGCCAATATTGGCNTATAGCTCATTTTCAACGCATACAGTGGAAAAAGTTACCTTTAGCGGGAAAGAAAAAATTTATATAAAATGATCTTTCAGATACAAAATTTGTATATTTATCGTATTTTTGCCGAAAAATGCCAGGTTATAGCTTGAAAGTCATTGAAAGAGTTGGAAATACTGGGCCGAACTGCTGCAGCTGGCCAGTAGATCTTTAGACGCAGCACCATGTAGGTCCTGTCTCTTATACACATCTAGATGTGTATAAGAGACAGGGGGTAAACAGGGCTACTGCGCGACTGGGGAAAACAGGGCTACTGCGGGACTGGGGTAAACAGGGCTACTGCGTGACTTGTGAAAACAGGGCTACTGCGGGATAGGTGAAAACAGAGCTACTGCGTGACTGGGGAAAACAGGGCTACTGCGGGACTGGGGTAAACAGGGCTACTGCGTGACTTGTGAAAACAGGGCTACTGCGGGATAGGTGAAAACAGAGCTACTGCGTGACTGGGGAAAACAGGGCTACTGCGGGACTGGGGTAAACAGGGCTACTGCGTGACTGGGGAAAACAGGGCTACTGCGGGATAGGTGAAAACAGAGCTACTGCGTGACTGGGGAAAACAGGGCTACTGCGGGACTGGTGAAAACAGGGCTACTGCGTGACTGGGGAAAACAGGGCTACTGCGGGACTGGGGTAAACAGGGCTACTGCGGGACTGGGGAAAAAATGGCTACTGCGGGACTGGTGAAAACAATGTACTACGGGGAATGATACACATTGAAGTAGTAAAAAAGGCAAATAAAAAAAAACATTGGTCAGCAAAAAGGGACAAGATGTCAGGCATAGTTTCAGTGTTCCGTTTTCAATTACGGAGTCTAATTTGGAATTAAATGTCATTACAAAATCAGTTGCGCACAGCCTGCAAGCACTTGGACCTAAGTTTTCATTTTTTATTTAGGTCGATGTTAATAGATATAGATCGAACAAGCGTAAATCGTAAACGTATTGCCATGAAAATCAATTTTGAAAGACTTGACTTCTCTGGATATCGAAAAACCTCCTCTACCTCCCTCCAAAAAGTTAAAATCTGAAAAATTGGATTAGAAACGCAAAGAACCTTACGCAAGCGCCTGGATTTTTCAACGTTTAAAAAATTTCTATTCAATTTTCATAATTAACGTTTTTGATTAAGGATCCACCTTAAATTTATTGACAATTATTACTGAACTTTTACAGCTGGGGGTTCATGATCCCTTGTTACCGCATTATTTTTGGTTACGGGAAATAAATCTTGACCCCTAAGTTTTTTTCATAACGATGAATGGCAAAATTAAATTGTACATCTCAACAAAANACGTATTGGTGTCCTGTAGCTGACCTGTCATTGACGTGTTAATGACGTGTTGGCGTCCTGTAGCTGACCTGTCGTTGACGTGTTAATGACGTGTTGGTGTCCTGTAGGTGACCTGTCGTTGACGTGTTAATGACGTGTTGGCGTCCTGTAGCTGACCTGTCGTTGACGTGTTAATGACGTGTTAGCGACTTGTCGTGAACGCTACCGAGTCACATGCTCGCGTTTATTAAAAACAATGTCTATTTTATCATCATTTCAGCGACCAAAATTTTGCAGATTTTTTTGTTACACCAACGTCACCGGCAAGAATTAATTGTTAAATATGAATCGTGATTGCAATTAATGCCAGGTGACCCGAGCTGAAACTTAATTAAAAACCAGCGTGATGAGAATTCTGAGGTTTTCATCCACATTCGACCTTGAAAACAATAGCACATACTCGTAAGAAATCAATTCTATTTCAGTTTTGATGGAATTAAGTTTATATAAATATGAAGCTTTTCAGACATGAAAGTAAAAAATATGATATTCACTGCAGACCTCCAAGCATGTTTGCATATAAACAATAGAAAAGGACATCTCAAGCGTATATGTTGTAAATTTTCGCATTAACTAATGCTACTATAAATTAAAGATTGACGTGAATGTCGTTTCAACAATTATATGTTCTTGAATTATCGAACGTTTACAATAGCATTTGATATTATATATATAGTTTTAAATACTAATAGCTAACAATAATACTCGTTTCTAAAATTTTTCACCAATTCGTGATAGCAGTTCATAATAAACCTTCATAATCCCTCATAGTACTTTTCAATACGACATTATTACCAAAGGAATAAATCTGTATATTCCTCACGAGTAAAATATGATTTGTATAAGACCTCAATATTGATTTTTGGACGGTTTTTATAGCACCAATCGAATATACTTGGCTCTAATAATGCCATTTGCTTACCACAATATCAATCCAATTTGTAATTGGATCTTATATTCTCCGAACTTGATAGATTTGGACATCAAAATCTTCGGATTTTGTTCAATTTCCGTTAAAATAAAAAGTCACAAATTTGAACCAAAGACAAACGCGAGAACTTTTTAGCTGACATTTTAACTATCCATTTAACACAATAGAAAAATTAGCATACAAAATTACTAAATGCACTACAAACTCATATAAATGATTGAATCTCGGTCCATACACTGAGAGAAAAAGGCACCCGGTTTTGAAACACTTGGGTGTTTCAAAACCTCTCGAGCTTGACGCGCTTATATTTGTGCGGCTATACAACGACATACTTTCTTATACCTGCAGAACGAGCAGCAGAGCGAACTTTGCACTGATACGCTCCTGCGTCGTTAGAATGACCCACACATGAGCAAAAAAAGTATCGTTGTTTGGACAACGTCGCACTCATTTCTCTGAGTGCAGATTTGATTGTGTGGAGACATCGTATTAGGAATGAGGTAAAGATCGAGTCGTTAACATCAGAAGATTATTTGTTAACTCATAAGATGACGGAACACGAGTTGAAATGTTTTTGGGTTGATAAAATCACACACAATGTATAAATATCACAAATACAAATGTACAAACAAATTTACGCGAAAGTTAGTTATTTAAGTTGCGTCACGAATAGGTATGAATTCTTATAATTAATATAAGATAATTAAAGTGGTCCCTTCTAAAAGTTGCTACGCTCGAAGCAGTGCCACATAGCTGCTATGCATGCTGAACCTAAGTGAAGAAAGAGGTCCAATAATTTTGAAATGCGTTCTTTGCATGAAATTCAATCTTGTTGAAGTTACTAGTTACCATTATTGGTTTAATCTGCACAAATGAAAAAGAAAAAATATAACTCAGTACTGACTGCAGTGAGTGACAGAGAGCGCATTTTTTCGTCGACGAAAACGTGAAGTCACGGACGGACAGACAGACGGACATACGGACGGACGGACGGACAGACGGACATGGCGAGCACAATAGTGCATTTTTTTCCATAAATGAGAAAATGCGCTAAAAATGCAAGCCAGTGAAGACTCTCACAAGGCAAGAAGAAATAAATCGTAAATAGATATGTTAGCAAAACATCAGAGACTGAATTGACCAGTAAATAATAATTTTCGAGTGAAGAATTAACTCAGAGCAGATGGGCCTCATTCGCTGACAGGACAAATAATGAACGCCTGCGTTCGCAATTAATATTTCTCCTGGATGTTGTCAATGTAATCCTTCTATTAAACTTGTAGCGACCATGTATATATATTTCCTCCAGTTACCCCCGCAACTCATTTTCTAGGAACGTTGCTAGCCTAGTGAATTCTAGCAGAGTTACCCATCAACTCTAACTCAACATTATTATCCATGTTATTGCCTTAAGCATCATTATCAATTAGCAACTGCAGTTGATATTCTGTTAAATATGATTTAGCTACATATGCATATTATTAGCACCGACCTAGGGGATTACAACGTCAAGTAACTCCAATTGTCATAATCATTTGCATGTCTGTAATACCGTTCTTAATCTGGCATCCGGACCTTGACCCAGTTAATGAGGAGAATTACTTCTGTGTTTCATTCCCTAATTCGAAACACAATTGTAAGTTTCATCATGTCTGCGATTTTTACACTTTTTTCGAGATATAAACGGGTTGCAATTTTTATTGTCAATTGAATGGTATATTCGGCATTCCTTGATCAGCTTCTTTGTTATAGATATTTTCTACCAAAAAATATTTATGGTCGAGTCTGCTGATACGCGACGGGAAAATCCCGCATATTAGCTGCTCAAATGGAGACGTTGTGCAATGTTTGAGGGGAAAGAGACGTCGTAAATTACTCAACTGTCAGTTCACAACAGGTGGCATGGTAAAGGCGAAGTCACTGAGGGGCGAAGAATAATACGTGGCCAGTGGTCGGCCTATCCAATTAGTTATAGCCGACCGTTGGCCATTCCGCGGCCACCTGAAAGCGACCAAGTTACCGCAAAGAAGGGTCTGGCTAGGATATCATATTACAAATAGTACAAGCTCGAGGGTAGCGACTGGCCGAGCTTTGGGCAGATCAAGGATTTTACATGGGCGCGAAAACCTCCCTCTCAGACTTCGCTGCATTTTGACTACAAGCCTTAAGGGACTCAATACCGCGCCGCTAGCATTCCCACGTCTTACAAACTCGAGTCAGATTGCCAACTGAGGTTTCAGTTCACGTTATCCATTTTCCTAGGCACTTGAAAATGGAGGCCCTTCTTATCGGAAACTGTTTTTCTTCGTCGGTCACTGACTCCTTCCGCCAAGAGACCAAAATTTGCCCTCATGGCGTATCTTTAGAGATCTGTCAATTATTCTGTTTACCAAGAGACCAAATGAAGTAACTTCTGACGTCAGTAATCGCGAAGCGAAAACTTACCAGGTAGAACTGTATTTTATCTTAGTTTGCAACCGCCGAAATATGAGTGCTGTTTAAGTTGTATATTTTGATGGAATTTTCATTTCACTGCAGGAAAATCCGGCTTTCTTAGTGTATATTAAATAACCGATATACCTCAGTGACTGGCATGACCGTTCGGAACCAAATGCGGCAGTGTTTGCCGCACAGTCGATAATTTATCACTACGAACTAACACAAAAATCCCAATTTTGGGGGATTTTTAATTACCAATTAGTAATTCCAAGGAACTTAAAAATTTAATTAACAATTTAAAATTGTTAAATAAAAAAACAATCAACACAAAAACAAAATTCCAGTGAAATTCCAACTTCATAATTCTAGAGCACGTGCGTTCGTTAGCGTCGGCATATAAACAAAACATTTGATACAAATTAATTTACACTGATAGACATTTATTATAGCCACAAAACATATGAAAGATATGAAAACGCTGCAACTTTATACTCTATACAAAAAAATAAAAAAACTAGGGACTAAGGGTGATTTGGTGATATTTTTCAAGAAATTCAAAATGATCATTAATGAAGTGTCAATCCAGCTAAATAACATAGATCGAAGCAATTATTGTTTATAATTAAATTTATCAAAGATGAATATGATTCAGTCATGATTTCAAAGTGTAAAAATATATTCGTCAGACGTTTTGGTCAGGGAATTAAAACTTTCTCGTGAAGTACTTGGCACAACTTAGTTTGAACGTCGCAATGCTTCCAAAATTGTTACAGGCACTTTAAAGTTACGCAACTTGGTTACAAATTAACAGTTATCGTTATAATTTTCACTCGTCGTCGTTATTTATTACACTATATTAAAGTTATTTGCACACCGCACAGCAACTTACGCGTTGCGTGAGTCATGGCCCATAAAAGAATGAGTTATTGCCCATAAAAAATTAAGAAGTCGTTCCCATTTGCAAGGTTGTATCATGAGTCAACAACTCACCTACAATAGATAAGCATAATAGATTTCATCTTCTTCGATGTGGCTCAGCATAACTTTAATTTGATATGGCACTGTCTTGTTCTGCACTGTTTGTACGCAAATTGGAACGTTTCCCAGAATTAGAACAGTACAGAATCAATTTCAACGGCCCAGGGGCCATACTTTCATGACTCGCTAAGTGAACGTAAGTACTTACGCTCCATTTTCTTGTCTATGATTGGTGGACATTGCTTGAACGGTCGTCAATGATTGGTTGATGAACTTACGATCTCTTAACTTTTTTTGAAAGTAGGTGCTCCGCAATCGTGGTCCAGCGATGCGATGAATCACGATTCCGTAGGTTTTACCAGGAGTGCAGAGAAATTTGTGCACTTTAAGGGGAGAATATTTGTATACTTTTAAATTAGGTTCTTTGATTGGTCTTTAAAATGTATCATAAAAATAGGTTGATAAACTCCGAGGGAGTTAAATATTTATAGGGACTATTATAGTCTTACCTCACTAGTGTTCTTAAAGCTATGATTAACTATGCTTAACAACAGTTGTACTCGGAAACAAGAAGTTGAAATTCAATCAATAAGCGATAAAGATAAAGTAATTTTTCAAATTATCTGGGAATACTATCAGAATCGACTGCTGTACATATATTCTTTGATAGCACAATTTTAAGCGGTTATATCGATCACTGCAGCCCGCATCCGTATGCTCAAACAAGACGATATCAACAGGCGTTATTCCTGCCCGTCTTCGCATGCCAAACAAGACGATATCAACAGGCGTTATTCCTCCCAGTCTTCGCATGCCAAACAAGACGATATCAACATGCGTTATTCCTGCCCGTCTTCGCATGCCAAACAAGACGATATCAACAGGCGTTATTCCTGCCAGTCTTCGCATGCCAAACAAGACGATATCAACATGCGTTATTCCTGCCAGTCTTCGCATGCCAAACAAGACGATATCAACATGCGTTATTCCTGCCAGTCTTCGCATGCCAAACAAGACGATATCAACATGCGTTATTCCTGCCAGTCTTCGCATGCCAAACAAGACGATATCAACAGGCGTTATTCCTCCCAGTCTTCGCATGCCAAACAAGACGATATCAACAGGCGTTATTCCTCCCAGTCTTCGCATGCCAAACAAGGTCGGGATTTTACACGCGGCTGGCGACAAGGCTGCGGCCGCCGCTGCTCGTCCGCCTCTGGAATGCGGAAAAGCTTACGCGTTTTGCCGCCGCGTGACGCGCGCCGCGTACAAAAACGTGCGCGTTGAAGGCAATGAGGCGCCAGCGCTGTTGTTGCCGCGATAACGATAAAAAATAAGAACAATAATGATAATAATAAAAATAATAAATCATCACATAATTAATAATGAATGATAATAATAATGAAATGATAATAATAATGATGATATTTCAGCAAATCACGTGAAGAAGTAGTAATTTTCTTCGGTATCGTCATCGGCGAACATGCATCGCCGGGTGGGTGGCACAGGGTACTGTGGGCGTGTGTGCGGGTGGCACAGGGTACTGTGGGTGGGTGGACGGATGGCACAGAGGGCGGGTGGGCGGCACTCTGAGGTTCAGGGTCGCCCGCCGTCCAGAATATTCTCAGCTTCGCAGGATTACCGGCCGTGAGCGGCGCCTTGAAGCTCACGTAATTTCCCTCCGCTGGAGCACGCAGCTTCCCACCCTTTGTTATTTAATGTTGTAAATATTATTTGCTATATCATGGAAGCTTTCTTATTCTCTAAGTGTTTAGATTTCAACACATATATTGAAAAATTCACAAGCATTAAAGAATTTTCTGGTACAGTGCTTCACTGGGGACTAAATACATTGTAGTATAGTTTATGTTGTCTGATATGGTTAATATTAACAAAACTTCATATTCATAATGATCAATGCCAAGGAATTAAAATGAGCGACTAGATTTTAGTCTATCAGCAAGAATTGTAGCAAATAACACACAACTATCTTCAGGTACAGTATCGCATGACGAAGGTTGCACTCAACGGGTGCATATAAAATTAAAAGGAACTTCATTTGTCATTCCTACACACGTCAGAAATGTTATCGGAACGCCGAAGTGTGCGCTCCTTCAGCACAAACATTTCCCGTTCGAGTGATGCACGCGCTGCACCTCACAAACCAACATTCTATGGGCATTCTTATATTCCGGGACTGCGGGACGGACGAAAATAGAGCTAGGTACTGCTGGACTGAGGAAAACAGCTAGGGCTACTGTGGGACAGTCGAAAACAGTGGTAATACGGGACTGCTGAAAACAGTGTAACTATGGGGAGGAAAAAAATTGAAGTGCTAAAGAAGGCAATAAAAATAAAGCATTGGTCAACAAGAAGGGACATGATGTCTGATGTCAAACGTAGTATCAGTGTTCGGTTTTCAATTACTGAGTCTAATTTGGAATTGGACGTCATTACAAAATCATATGAGTTGCGCACAGCCCGTATGCATTTGTACCTAAGTTTAAATTTTTTACTTCGGTCAAAGTTAATCGATATAGAAATCGAAANCAAGCGCCTGGATTTTTCAACGTTTAAAAAATTTCTATTCAATTTTCATAATTAACGTTTTTGATTAAGGATCCACCTTAAATTTATTGACAATTATTACTGAACTTTTACAGCTGGGGGTTCATGATCCCTTGTTACCGCATTCTTTTCGGTCACTGGAAATAAATCTTTACTCCTGAATTTTTTTCTTAACGATGAATGGCAAAATTAAATTGTACATCTCAACAAAATTACTCCCTGATATGGGCAAAAACTCGCTACTGGAACTAAAATACGGACACAACTTGACAATCTTGAATCGAGATGAATCTTGAATCGAGATGAATCTTGAATCGAGATGAATCTTGAATCGAGATGAATCTTGAATCGAGATAAATCTTGAATCAATATGAATCTTGAATCGAGATGAATCTTGAATCGAGATAAATCTTGAATCGAGATGAATCTTGAATCGAGATGAATCTTGAATCGAGATGAATCTTGAATCGAGATGAATCTTGAATCGAGATGAATCCTGAATCTAGAGGAATTCATAGAACCTTCCCCAACCCGATTCAAAAACTCGACCTGAAAATAGATAGACCACGATTTTCTACTTGTAATAGAAACGATTACACGAAAGCAATTGAATGATTATAAATTCAGGGTTTCAATAAATTTTAATTATGACGACAGAAAATCGTTATCACTCTTATGTTACTTTTTTGTTAATTTGATTTTAGTTTCTTATACTTACTACAAAATGTGTTTATTTGTAATAGGGAATGCTCATGACGATCGCTGCGCGATTTGTTTTTAACACCTATTATCGGGAAGTTTGTCTCGGAGCGAGGCGTAGAGTTAATTTCGTTAAAACAATTCAATTAAATTTTCGTTAAAAGAGTTGTGTCTTGCGAGCTGATCGGTGCTGTTATTTGGCTGGATTTTATAGTGCTATTTAATACCGATTTTTGCTCGGCTTTAGTCCCGCAGTGTCCGCTCTCCCTGACTGGGCTTGTACAGTTCATGCCTTGTACATTTTGTTGCAATGTGTCGTGTAACGTGCTTGTTTTGGAGTGTCCTAATTTGTTCAGAATAAATAAAAAGTTTAAAACCACCCTTGATGAGATAGAAAAACAGTGCCTATTATTGCCAATCATTTAACATAGTGCAAGGCAATGATAATGATAATCATGTATAACCTAACTACCCCGCCCCCGCCTATTAAAGTGCTTATTAAAAATCAGTGGGGCTGGCGTTCCACCCTATTAAAATGGCCGTCATGTACGATAAGAAAGAGAACGTCCGGTCACAATACCGAAACGAACCGTCAATCACTGGAATGATTGTGGTGGCCGGCCGCTGAATTGGAGGCGTCAGGTTCGACAAGTAGAACATTCATTCTTAGTTATCAGTTGATGATGGAACCAAAATTCTGAATCAAGAGTTGATGGTTTCATAGACATGGCGAGCTTAAAGTCAGTTTTTTTTCTAAAATACTGGGTTGTCTTTTGCTCGTATACACCGACGTTGTCGTTTTAATCATCGGTTATGTTTAAATAATTCGAT
Organism: Hyalella azteca; assembly: GCF_000764305.2. Lineage (NCBI taxonomy): Eukaryota > Metazoa > Arthropoda > Malacostraca > Amphipoda > Hyalellidae > Hyalella > Hyalella azteca. Next base: position 67,471 of record NW_025944932.1, on the reverse strand, counting down.
GGTTAGCATTAACCGAAGAATTCACACACTTTTTAGCGCATTTTCTCATTTATGAAAAAATGCACTATTGTGCTCGCCATGTCCGTCTGTCCGTCCGTCTGTCCGTCCGTGACTTCATGTTTTCGTCGACGAGAAAATGCGCTCTCTGTCACTCACTGCAGTGAGAACTGTGTTATATTTTTATGTTGTTTAAGGAAAGAGAATATTTGTGATCGATCATATTAAAAATACCGAGTTTAAACTGCATGGTTCCGCTTGCATTGCCAGAAAATAGAAAAAACCAATGACTGCATAATGAATTTTTATTGAAAAACACGACAGTCAAGGCTATATTCATTACCCATTATTCATGGGGAAATAATTCTCCTGATAACGTGCAGGACGTTATGGTGTATCCTGGGGAAACATCTCTTGAAGAAATATTTTTCTGATAACCAGGCTTTCCCATAGTTTTTTCAAGAACTCTTAATTTGCCATACAATTTCTAAGTAATAATATTGCCTTGCAATTTACGAACATGTTCTAAATTGAAATCTAAATTAGAAAAAAATTAGACTTCGAAATTCAATGTACTCCAGCTTACCGTACCTACAGCATGTTCCCGAATGTTGTAGTCATTTTTTGTATTAGGCTAGACTGAAGTTAAATATTGCCAATTCAGCTATTTACCCGCAAAATTTATAGCTCATTTTCAACGCATACAGTGGAAAAAGTTACCTTTAGCGGGAAAGAAAAAATTTATATAAAATGATCTTTCAGATACAAAATTTGTATATTTATCGTATTTTTGCCGAAAAATGCCAGGTTATAGCTTGAAAGTCATTGAAAGAGTTGGAAATACTGGGCCGAACTGCTGCAGCTGGCCAGTAGATCTTTAGACGCAGCACCATGTAGGTCTGACCATGCACTCAGTCTGCGCTTGCCTTAAAGCTCGTACAGCACTTCAGCGCAGAATTTTTATTCCTGGGACCACTATTATATTTATTATACCTTATATATGTATTTATTATATTATATGCATTATATTTATTCATGCACACGCTCATTCACGCCTTGCCTTAATTCTCTGAACTCTCTGCCCACGTATGGGGCCCAATCGTACATCAGGTGGCCCAAATGGGGGCGGATGTGCGATAGTCAGAGGGGGCGATCCATCGTGGCCTGGGACTGCTACGTCCGAAACAATACTAAGAACACTAAGCAACTGGACGAGCAGCATTTTGCGAGCAGCTCGTGGGGCAGAACGGCTTTCTTAGCTTGGCGGTTGGTGTTGGGGGGATCCATGGATCCGCAAAAATCAACGATCTTCGCACTGAAAACCTCAAAAGGTGAGATCGAGGTATTACTCCAGGAGTGCAATTGTTCTCATTCAGTATGGAACAAGTTTCCAATCATCTGAGCACGTTCCTATAAATAAAATGCTTTAACGTCTCAAATAATCTGACATTATTAAATTTGGAATTTTAAGTTAAATTATATATTGTGAATCTAAATTGTCCATATTCAATCTGTTTAGTCTTCTAAATTATATACGTGATTGTCAACAGACATGAAGTTGCGCTGGAGTGCAAGATGCATGGGAGGAAATTGGGTCGGAAGTCATGAAAGTCCTTTTCAAGATGCATAGAGTTCAATAAAATTACTTAATACGCTGACTTTAGTCAATTTTCCTCAATTTCAGTGTACCCTTAATGACCTGCCTTAATACCCTTAATGACCTGCCTTAATAGTTAATACCCTTAATGACCTGCCTTAATACCCTTAATGACCTGCCTTAATCCCTAATGACCTGCCTTAATCCCTAATGACCTGCCTTAATACCCTTAATGACCTGCCTTACTCCCCTTAATGACCTGCCTTATTACCTTATTGGCCAGCCTTAATCCCCTTAATGACTTGATCCTTTGATCCTTCAAACCCTAATGCGTCCTTCTCGGGTAATTGTACCAGCGGAATTCCTGATCCTGACGGCAGTAGGATACAGGCACTCCACCTGCCGGCTGGAGGCTCGTGGCGCTTAGTGATAATAAAACGTGTTCCTCGTTTTTTTGATCATTTGAAACTAAATTATTATTAATTTCTAGTTTAAGTGAAATATGATCACTTTAAATAATATGAAAAAGTCGCAGCAAGCATTCAACATTCAGTCCCCGAGGCGCCGGGAATTATTATCCTCTCGGTAACGACGCTGCGTTACGATGACGCAAGGGGATTTGTGATCACAAAAATGAGATTCAGAGTCGCCATTAAACGCCACAAGGTTATAGTATACGAGTATAAATAAATATTAGCATAAATATTATGAGTCTTAAACTTCATCGTTGGTTATATGCGTCCCTTGATTTTCTTTGTGGCATCTGCATCGCTTCTGATTTACTGCCCCCCAAGCGGTGCCCTCGGGGCGCGGATTTTCTGAGGGATTTATTCGAGAGGGATATTTTATGAGGGATTTATTCGGGAGGGATATTTTATGAGGGATTTATTCGGGAGGGATATTTTCCGAGGGATTTATTCGAGAGGGATATTTTATGAGGGATTTATTCGGGAGGGATATTTTATGAGGGATTTATTCGGGAGGGATATTTTCCGAGGGATTTATTCGAGAGGGATATTTTATGAGGGATTTATTCGGGAGGGATATTTTATGAGGGATTTATTCGGGAGGGATATTTTCCGAGGGATTTATTCGAGAGGGATATTTTATGAGGGATTTATTCGGGAGGGATATTTTATGAGGGATTTATTCGGGAGGGATATTTTCCGAGGGATTTATTCGAGAGGGATATTTTATGAGGGATTTATTCGGGAGGGATATTTTATGAGGGATTTATTCGGGAGGGATATTTTCCGAGGGATTTATTCGAGAGGGATATTTTATGAGGGATTTATTCGGGAGGGATATTTTATGAGGGATTTATTCGGGAGGGATATTTTCCGAGGGATTTATTCGAGAGGGATATTTTATGAGGGATTTATTCGGGAGGGATATTTTATGAGGGATTTATTCGGGAGGGATATTTTCCGAGGGATTTATTCGAGAGGGATATTTTATGAGGGATTTATTCGGGAGGGATATTTTATGAGGGATTTATTCGGGAGGGATATTTTCCGAGGGATTTATTCGAGAGGGATATTTTATGAGGGATTTATTCGGGAGGGATATTTTATGAGGGATTTATTCGGGAGGGATATTTTCCGAGGGATTTATTCGAGAGGGATATTTTATGAGNGGCAGCGGGACAGCTGTTCAACCAAGACCTTAACGCATTGGGCCAATATTGGCAGCGGGGCAGCTGTTCAACCAAGACCTTAACGCATTGGGCCAATATTGGCTGCATGGTCCCTTCGTGTGGCCACGGCCTCGCTGCTAATTGCAGGCCGCGCCGCTGTGGGCCGCCGCCGGGGCGCGTGATGAAGTAGGCTTTGATTCTCGTGGCCTTCGTCCTGATATTCGCGTGGTTTACTTCCCAATATCCACGTGACTTTTATCCAGATATCCGGTTGACCTTCGCCTTAATATCTACATGGCCTCCGTTCCGATATCTCAATGGCTTTCCTCCCGATATCCGCTTAGCTTTCGTCCGGATACCTGCGTGGCCTTCGTCCAAATATCCGCGTGGTCTTCGTCCTGATATCCGCATAAATTTCTTCGGTCGATTTCATATGTTGACGTGCTGATAATGTTGACAACAGGGTTGGGGTTCCTAGAATATCCCTGGGTCTCCCCCTTAACCCTACAGGGTTCTTTTATGGATTTAGTAGGGTTGAGGGGTGTTAAACGCATAAACAAAGGGTGAGAGAGAAAGTGAGGGAAATGGAAGGAGAGGGAGAGAGAGAGAGAGAGAGTTAGAGGGAGGGAGAGATAGAGAGGGGCTGGAAGAGCTACAGGTGTGTGCCAGTCATTGACATGCGCGTGGTTCAGGTGCCCACGGGCCGTCGGCGAGGGAGGGTGTACGTGCTGCGCGCTGCTCGGTCCGCGTTCGGCGATTAAACCCCAGCGTCGCTGCGATAATTTTTAATTAAGGCCAAACCCAACATATGAAGTGCAGAACATGACCACCAACATACGGAGTGCAGAACATGACCACCAACATACGGAGTGCAGAACATGGCAACATACGGAGTGCAGAACATGACCACCAACATACGGAGTGCAAAACGTGGCAACATATGGAGTGCAGGACATGACAACATACAGAAAGCAGAACATGACAACATACGGAGTGCAGAACATGACCACCAACATACGGAGTGCAGAACATGACTAGAATGACAGCTCCTGAGTACATTTTACGGATTTTATATATCCCATTTAACTATTCTTCGTGATCTCGTTAACTCCACTGCCATCATTCACCTCTCACTCACTTTCCCATTCACAGTTTAAGTTTAACACAAAATTTCAGTATCATCCGTTCTTTCGATTCTATCACTTGTTCAAAATTGCGTGTGATTTCCAAGTCATCCATGTTGTCATCAGACGCCCTGTGTACAATATAAGTTTTCATGATAATTTCCAGGCTTGAAGTTACTTGAATTTCATATCCGTGAGCTTCAATACAATGCTCTTATATTTAGACTGCCTTAGAATCGCTTCAATCTGGTTTAAAAAAGTTTAAAATTGAATCAAAGTTGAGTTATAAGTTTACGGAAGCACTGAGATATTTTATATATTTTTTAATTTAAATGTGCATTTATCTTACTACTTTCTTCAAGTGAAGTTCAAGATTGTATATTTGGGCGAGCACATCAAATTTTCATGAACAAAAGTGTTGCTTATTTAGATTATGGCAAGTCTTAGAACCAGTCTCATTACGAAACCGCAGTTAATGTACCATTACAAGCAGTTAATGAGTAAAAACTAGCAGTTAAGATGCCAACACTAGCAGGTATAATGTGCCGGCACCAACACTCAATGTGCCAGCTCAAACAGTTAATGTGTCCGCATCCGCAGTTAATACGCTAGTACTAGCAGTTAATGAGTCAGCACTATCAGTTATTGGGCCACTAGCAGTTAATCTACCATGACCAGTAGTTAATGTGCCTGTAACAACAGTTAATGAGTAACATCAGCAGTTAACGCGCCAGCAATAGAAGTTAATGTCCTATCAACAGCAGTTAATGGGCAAGCAACAGCAGTAAATGGGTCATCATAAGCAGTTAACTTTCCAGTAAAAGCTGTAAATGTGCAAGTAACAACAGTTAAGGTACAAACAACAGCAGTTAATGGGCCATCAACATCAGTAAATGTGTCATCAGCAGCAGTTAATGTGTAAAAAATAGCAGTAAACGTGTCATCAAGAGCAGTTAATGTGTCATCAACAGCAGTTAATGTGTCATCCCCAGCAGTTACTGTGTCATCAACAGCAGTTAATGTGCAAGCAACAGCAGTTAATGCGTCATCAATAGCAGTTAACGTGAAAGCAACAGCAGTTAACGCGTCATCAACAGCAGTTAATGTGCAAGCAACAGCAGTTAATGCGTCATCAACAGCAGTTAACGTGAAAGCAACANGTGAACTCCTGAGTGTTCATCTCAGTGAACTCCTGAGTGTTCATCTCAGTGAACTCCTGAGTGTTCATCTCAGTGAACTCCTGAGTGTTCATCTCAGTGAACTCCTGAGTGTTCATCTCAGTGAACTCCTGAGTGTTCATCTCAGTGAACTCCTGAGTGTTCATCTAGTGAACTCCTGAGTGTTCATCTCAATGAACACCCGAGTGTTCAGCTTCAAACGCTGCCAGGAAAAAGAGCTTTTAAAGACGACCGGAGCTAGGGCGTCGCCTGAAACTCTTCATGCCAACAATGACTTGAAACTTGAGTTCATCGTGGCATGAAACTTGGATATTACTAGCGGTAAAACTTTGATACTCAACTGGGAAAACTTGAGTGGTTCAAGTAATAAAACTTTGGTGCCTAAATTGGCAGAACTTAAAAGAATCAACTGGGCACTGAAACTACTAAGTACTTAACTTTACATAAAGTTGGGTTATTCACTGCAAAACTTTGGTTGATCAAGTTTCCAAACTTGATTGCTCTAAATTTTACCAATTTAGAGTTAAGAGTCGTAGAACTTTGGCAACTTCTGCAAAACTTTGGCGCGTGTCCAAAACTTTTTTATTTGGTTCAAGCCAAGTAACTAAATTTGAGAGAAACTTGAGCATTAATTGTTACAAAAAAAAAAAAAAACTGGGGCATCATATAACAAATTGATTTGGCATCTTTGGATGGCAACGTTAAAGAGTTAGCGACTTAGTTTGTGAAATATAGGTTTAAAAGCGATAACTTTAAAACTGTATCGCTTTAGCTGTGCTCGAATAATTGCCATGTTTTAGTTATTAATTAATTAAAATCTGGGCTCCGATGCCCAAGCAACTGCATGGCTCAAGTTATGCCCACAACAACTGAATTACTGTAGCTATGCCACAACACCTATATTGCAATAGCTATAATCCATAAACTATACTGTTGCCCTAATAATTGCAATGCTATATAGCTATGCCCCAGTCATTATGTTGCTTTAGACATGCATTATAACAACTGTATTTTTATAGTTATGCCTCATTTGCTGAATTGCTTGAGCTACTCCCCAACTTTGTTCTGGGTATGTCCTAGCAAATTATTGTAAAGCTTTACATATGCCACGAAAAACATTATCGTTTGTCTATGCCGCGACAACTGCATTCGTGTAGCTATATCATAGCAACTGAATTTCTACAACATTGTCTCGACCAATTTATAGCCTGAGCTAGGATAGAAATAGTGCTTTGCTATAGTTTATACTTATATATGATGCATATACACTTATGTATACCACTATATACCATTATATTTATTTAGGTATTCTTACATTTCCACGCACTCACTGGCGCACTGAATGCCGCTTCCGTGCTGTAGGCTGTGGCAGTTTTATTGCTGCAGAAGTCAAGGTTCATGAAGAATGGCTGACGCTCGTCTGTCAATGTCTCAAATAGTTATCAGTAAAATCTTAAAGAACTTATAAATAAGTTTTACCTTTTTGAAAATATATACTTATTTCGAGAACTGGGTCAATAGATGTTCATGCAATCCACACTCAATCCACAATTAACTCAGTCGTTAAAGAATTATGTCATCATTCAAATAATCTCAACATAACACAATTTATTCAGCAGACAGAGTAAAAATATCGGGAATATATTTTTTTTTGGGGGGGGGGGGCTTTCAATTAATGGGAAAGTGGACCATTATTTGAAAGTAAATATATGAACCAATTCTACAAAGTTAATACCATGGCGAGGAGAAGAATACAGAACGGTAAAGCATGTATGTAATAATTTTTTTGTAGTTTTACACATGCCACGAAAAACCTTATCGTTTTGTCTATGCCGCGACAACTGCATTTGTATAGCTATATCATAGCAACTGAAATAGCAACTGAAATAGCAACTGAATTTCTACAGCATGCATTGTCTCGACCAATTTATTGCTTGAGCTAGGATAGTACTAGTGCTTTGCTATAGCAATATACTTATATATGATACATATACACCTATGTATACTACTATATACCATTAAATTTCTTTACGTACTCTAACATTTCCATGCACTCACTTTCACACTAAATGCGGCTTCTGTGCTGTAGGCTGTGGCAGTTTTATTGCTGCAGAAGTCGAGGTTCATGAAGAATGGCTGACGCTCGTCTGTCAATGTCTCAAATAGTTGTCAGTAAAATTTTAAAGAACTTATAAATAAGTTTTAACTTTTTGAAAATATGTACTTATTTCGAAAACTGGGTCAATTGATGTTCATGCAATCCACACGCAGCAGTGAAACTTTTGCCTTGCTGTCGCCTGATACTCTGACGACCGTCGTGCACTTTTATTAAAGAACGAAGAACCTACACTTGTTTCGTTTCATAAATTTATTAACAAATAATTAACGCAGTCGTTATAGAATTATGTCACCATTCAAATAATCTCGACATAACACAATTAATTCAGCGAACAAAGCGAAAATATCGTAAATATCATGTTTTTCTGTGGGGAGGGGCTTTCAATTAATGGGAAAGTGGACAACCATTTCAAAGGTAAAAATATGAAAAAATTAACGAAGTTAATATCATGACGAAGAGAAGAATATACAACGATAAAGCATGTATTTAATTATTTTTTTGCAATTTATTGAAGAAGAAAAAGTAAGCCGTTAAGCTGCCCACGTAAAGAAACTGTCGAGCTGGAAACTGTCCAACCTAGAAATTGAATTCGTTGAGACCATGTAATATGTGATATTATCAATCAATCATCACTTATCGGTTAGCACTTTAATCAGCTTGAACTATCAGTGAATCGATAATCAATTATCATTTAAATAAGTTTGGACCATTAGTTAATCGTTTATCAATAATCGCTTAAATCAATTATCACTTAAATTAGTTAAGAATCAAATATCAGTTAGAAGAAAGAACCTGGGAAATGAACAACTAAGTGGGAGAGAGAAAATTTTCACTAAATTTAAATTGAAGACAATGTGAAACTAAATGGATGTCATTAATTTTGGAAAACATAGCAAGGCAATCTTTAAGGCTCTTCAAGAAGCAGTCGTTGAAACACGGCACAAAGAAAAATAGCGACTTACAGCTTCACAAGAGAAGAGCAAGCTCTTCTGGGCCCAGTTGAGGAGTCGTCTAATTATTAGACGACTAACGCACCGCCCGGACTAGTCCGTCTAATTATTAGACGACTAACGCACCGCCCGGACTAGTCCGTCTAATTATTAGACGACTAACGCACCGTCCGGACTAGTCCGTCTAATTATTAGACGGACTAACGCCCCACCCGTCTATATATTAGACTCTAATATATAGACGGGCGGTGCGTTAGTCCCATCATCATTAACCGTACAGAGTAACGAAGATAATCCGACGTACGAATGAGCACAAAAGATAGCGACAGGGACGACGCTGACTGAAGATAATCTGGATTTTTGCCGTCCAGCGATGCCAGACTTCGGCTTCGCTGGAGGGAAAGCCTCAAAAACCGTTTGAGAAAAACCGCGATCCGCCTGGCCGCTGAATGAATGCATATGATTGAAGTAGGATTAGACGTTGTGAATTATTTCTGAATGGATTTGAACAGCGTTTCAAATAGTTGTAAATAAAATTTTAAAGAAGTTTTACCTAAGTTTAACCTTTTTGAAAAAAATATAGTTATTTCGAAAATTTGGTCAATAGATGTTCATGCAATCCTTGCAAAATCGACATGAGAGTAGTTTTTGAGTGACTTTTTGAGGCTGTTTACAAGCTGCAATTTGGGTTAAACCATTTTAGTGACTTTCCAGGCTAAAAATATCCTGCAATTGGACTGGAACTCTTTGAGGGATTTTCAAAGGTCTGAATGCTCGCCCTCAATTAGAGTTGAATGCTCTAACAGTTTAGCGTCGGGTAATTCAAAGCATTTTGAGTTATATGTTTACAGGGAAATTTTTAGTCCTGCAATAAGCCTAATGCTCTTACGCTCTATGACCTTCCACTTTAAACGGAACTGCGTGGTTTGCGTATAGCTGATGCCATGATTGCCTTCATGTCGTGATTATATTTATGCCTTTGTCATGATCGTTGTTTTCGGCTTCCACATTGTTTTTAAAATTGTTGCTGCATAAACTTGTATGAGACTCATATACAATAGGTTACCTGATGACCACGGAGTTGATATGCTTATAGTCCACAATTGGTAAACCTAAAACTGAAAAAAGTCATCGTCCCACCCTGGCGTCCTAAAAAATAGAGCTAAGTAAGGTGTATGGCTAAGAAAGGTAATTGTCTAACATTGGCGACCTCAAGTTTCCATCCAAGACCAATGTCTAACAATACACAACTGCAATGTCTGCCTCGACTTCCCTTGCTCTCCTTCAAATCCCTACATTTTCACCGGTGAGCATATTCCGGGTTGAAACCAATAGGCCCCTGCCGGGTTGTGAACACCCAGAGTTCAGAATGGTGATCACAGCGCTCGAAGTCACTACCGTAGAGTCAGTACTGATGTGTCGACGTTGCTGGTGCTTTGTATACCCGTATTCTTTTTCGATCACCTTGCCGGAAAAGCCACCGGACGGTATTCTCTGACAATCATTCTACCACTTCCCACTCCGTTACGAAGAATCCTTTTCTGCCATTTTCTCTGCATATTTCACATAATATAAAATTACCGCCAAAGTGAACACGTCTTATTATATATATCTTTTGTTCCTTCCCATTACTAATTTTCAGCTGACACTAATATACATAAAACAATAAGTCATAAATCAGTTCGTAATTAAAAAAAATCATTCAATAGTAGTAAGAATTTTTTTTTTGCTTGATGATAACATTTGCAATTAACTTCCTTGTAGTTGTTTGAATATTCGTTTTTATAGAACATTTTATCCAGTAGGATTTACAGTCAATCATTGATTTTCCAACATAACGTAAGATTTGTAATAAAGAAAAAAACATAACGGCTACGTTCAGAAACTAAACTGAGATTTACTTACTTATTTTTAGTTGCATGTCGATCGAATTCGCAGTAAGTTTGAGCGCGCAGTGAGGCGGGCGCTCGCCTGATTGAATAGAACTCTCGACTGGGGTCCTCACAAGGAATCTTCGTATCCCTCACTAGGAATCTTCGTATCCCTCACTAGGAATCTTCGTATCCCTCACAAGGAATCTTCGTATCCCTCACAAGCAATCTTCGTATCCCTCACAAGGAATCTCCGTATCCCTCACAAGGAATCTTCGTATCCCTCACTAGGAATCTTCTTATCCTCACAAGGAATCTTCGTATCCCTCACAAGGAATCTTCGTATCCCTCACAAGGAATCTTCGTACCCCTCACAAGGAATCTTCGTATCCCTCACAAGGAATATTCGTATCCCTCACAAGGAATCTTCGTATCCCTCACTATAGGAATCTTCGCATCCCTCACTAAGAATCTTCGAATCCCTCACAAGGAATCTTCGCAATCCTCACAAGGAATCTTTGTATCCCTCACTAGGAATCTTCGTATCCCTCACAAGGAATCTTCGTATCCCTCACAAGGAATCTTCGCATCCCTCACAAGGAATCTTCGAAATCCTCACAAGGAATCTTTGCAGCCTCGTCTGCAGCTGCGAGAACAATCTAATTTGACTGGTAATGAGCCTCACTAACGAAGCTGCCAAGTTCGTGTCAAACTTGGAGTTAAGATTAGTCCGAGTGGGAGTTAGGAATAGAGTTCGTTACGATTTAATAATAGAGTCTGAGTGAGATTTAATAATAGAATTCGAGTGGGATTTAATAATAGAATTCGAGTGGCTGTCATGATAGAGTTCGAATGAGAGTTGAGACATAACTATGAGTAATAATATGCTAGGACTTCGCCATTCAAGCTTCAGGTGAAATAATGTAAATGAATTTATTTAGAATGAAATTGAAGCCTTTGTGTATCTTTTTAAATTTTAATTCGGAGTTTAGGTTTGTTGACTGAACATAAAATTAATAGTGTAAGTGAAAACTAGGTAAACTTTAAGAGTATAAACTCAGGTTTCCACTCAGCGAGTGTTCAAATCACTTGTTGGTTTGCATTGCAAATTTATTTCGGATTTATGCAAAAGGAAAAAAATAACTTTTATGTGTGGGATAAAATTTTTCATTAAAGATGATATTTCCAACGCAGCTCATTATCGACCTTATCTAGAGATTATGCTGAGTTTACTTTCGTAAGGCTATATACTATATATTTTTTTATCGTGCATGCGAATATCAACTGAGATACTTTTACGCATCGACAGCTTATGATCCACTCTAGACTCTTTACGGCTGTACGATCTTAAACTTATTATTTATTAATCAATATTAGTTATAATTATTTATACTGGAAAACACATACTGTCCATTAACAATGTTCTTTTGATTGCAGAGAAATTCTTCGCATAACGCAGCTTGACAATCAGTTAAAGCTAATTATAGATATGATTAAATTAAAGATATAAATGGAATCGTTCATGTGCCTTTCTGTAGTTATCCTACACCACCATCCTAACCACTCAGAATCCTAGATTAGCTCCTAGAAGTCCCGGTCTAGAAATAATATTCTAACGTGACCAGTAATAAGTCCTAGCTTACGATCTATAGTGAATAAGCTGAATGTGTATAAGATTCTCTCCCTTGAATCTTCTTTACATAGGATTCTCTGTGAGCAAAAACACTCGATTAATTGACGCCATGTGTTTCGGACGATCAATCGCCGCCTTGTGTCCCGGACACCTCAACGTTGCCTTACATGCACATTGACCTCTGCACCACAATTCAAGTCCAGGACGACATCATCATCGCAAGAATTGGAATAAACATCCCATTTAGAACTCAAGTACTAAAAAAATGATATTAAATTGATTATGCATTTGTGTTGGCGGGTGCTAAATAGAATGAAAATGTCACTTGACGAAAGGAAATAAATTTCCCTCATGCAAATTAACGGACTCCCGTTATTGCTTGACCTCCATTGAGCCAAGCACGATTTCCATTAAGCCTCTAAGTTAAATCCTCAGCTGCAAGAAGGCTTGGCCATTTGTGATATTGCCTTGTGCCGCTGACGTGGTGCTGGTAACACGTTTTCCAAGCTGATCTTCCTGACCTGAAGTTGACTGAAGTGGCGATCCATAATAGCCGTTAGAATTCGTTCAGAGCTAATGTTCCTTCTTGGACTTCAGTGTTGGTTGTGTGTGCAGTTGTAAACTCCAGTGTTGATAGTGAATTGAAACGTAATATTTCGTGTCGATTTTCGTGTTGAGTGAAGCAGCTGTCAACTCGTCCATTGTCAGTTGTTGCAGCTGCGAGATTTAAGAGTGTGGGAAGTTTTGCCAACGCTTTTAAGTGTCACGTTGACAGAACGTTCTTCAGTTACGTAGACTATACCACCAGTTGACATATTGGAAGAACTTATAGCCGTCGCACTGACGTACGTAGTTGAAACACCGGTCTTGACATCTGATTCAGCAGACCTGACTTTGGATCAGCCGGCAACTTGGGGGACGAAGCGACATCGCGTTCAACATCGCACCGGCTTGGTGAGTCATTCAAAAGTTTATTAATAACTAATTTCATGAATAAATGAATCCCATGTAGGGATATTTTTTGTACAGTTATTTTATTTTATTTGTTTGTACAGTTATTTCTTTGTAACATATTATATTAACTTCAGTTATTATCATTCCCTTTGCTGCCACGCTGTCTTTGCTGTCCAAGCAACTCTATTTGATGACGTGAGAAAAAAATGTATGACAGCGGTGCCCTACAAAAATAATGGCAAGCACAATAAGTGGTAACAAAACCGCTGGTAAACAAACCAAGCTCATTACCAGCGCAAGCAATATGGTATATATTGAGCCGCGACTAGGTGCCTTCTTGACTGTGTATAACCCAAAACTGGAAGCTGCAATGTACGTGTCTATGTTCAATCTATGAAACTGTCAATGCATCCAACAATTGATCTGGCAGTGTGACTGCATTTAATCTGTAGAACAGTAAAAGCCTAAAGGTTGGGTACAAATTTCAAAGTGCCTAATCCATGTTTTCAAAAGTTATTAGGAAAAAATTGAAATTTTTTAATCATTATAGCACATTTTACGACGGTCTAATGATATCTAGAGCATAGATCATTTCATATATTTCGTTTATCTTTAATCAATTTTCTTAAATAGGTCACAAAATCCATGATATTTTGTCGGGGCACGTGGCTTCGTATTCATAGATTTTTAAAATCTTGTTAACGTTAAGCGAGGAAATCGTGCACATCCGCTGGCGGAAGCGCTTCCAAAAAGTGAATTTCCTTTCGCTCAAATTTTGAAAACAGATTCATTAATTTGATGGCACAGACCGGTAGTAAGGCGTGGCGGAAAAAAATAATTGGCCCGTGTGTTTTCGAAGCCAACGTACTAGAAGTTTATACTTTTAAAATGAATGTTTTAGAAACCAGTGACTACATGTAACCAAGAAAGTCTATTATTTTTCATGAAATATTTTACAAGTACTGTACCGCAATCTCCCCTAACCAATTACAGACTCTCTGCACGCGGATCCCGCCAATCACAGACGTCTCTGCATTATTTCAGCCAATTATTGACTAGCAAAAATTATTCATAACCATCGTTGATGCTCATGCCATGGGAGGGAATTCTGAGTTTCCGGCTTCCAATATTTCTATGATGGTTGACCACACTTTTTTTCGACTACTGTCTCGGTTGCATAGAGTAAATTATTTGACCAAAGAATTTATGAAAAGAAACGAGCACAACGATTTCTTGCCCTTTGCGGGAATCAACATTTTATTTTAGAGCAGATAATGCTAGCTCATTATAAAACGAGGACATTTCCCATATTAATTACGTTGATGAAAATGAAAAATATATTATTGGTAATTCAAATTTTAAAAGTAAACTGTTAATTCACTTTAAATGGCCATCAATGCGTTAAAAATGACATACTAATATGCATGTCATACTGGAAAAAGATCGCTTCTGACGACCGCAGCACCCTAAAAATCATAGAAAAAATCTATACTGGTAAAATTCGACAGTTGGGCTTCCATGAGAACTCGCTAAACATGTGTACAGCATTGGAAAATTTTGCATTGAACAATAGCAACATTTTTGTTAAATTTTAATGCTCCGCAAACCCATTTACATCTTCGTTGCGAGACTCGTTCGTCATTCCGCCATCTGCCATTCAGGCGATTTTGTAATATGTTGTTTGTTGCTGTACGATGCGGTATGACGCTGCAAGATACTTTGTGATGCTATATGCTGCTTTATGCTGCTGTGTGATGCAGTTTATGGTGCTGTATGATACTGTATTCTGCTGTATGATGCTATATTTTGCTGTATGGTGCTATATTATGCTGTATGATGCTGTATAATATTGCAATATGCTCTATTTTTCCGAATTATGCTGTCTAATAATGTATGATGCTGTATTCTGCTTTATAATGCTTAATTCTGCTGTATGGTGGGTGCTGTATGATCAAGCTGTATTCTGCTGTATGATGCTATTTGATGCTGTGTGATACTGTATGCTGCCGTGTGATGCTGTTCATCAGGCTGAATGATACTGTGTGCTGCTGAATGATGCAGAGTGATGCTGAATGATGCTGTGTAATGATGTATGGTGCTATATGATGTTGTATTCTGCTGTGTGATGCTGTATAATGATGTACGATGCTATAAGATGCTATGTGATGTTGCATAATAATGTATGATGCTGTGTGATGCTGTGTGATGCTGTATGCTCTTTATATGCATTTTAAGCAAGTAAGCTCCAGCAAAATTTTATAACTTGTTTTCCACAGCTGGAGGCGAACGCTCCTAAAGTAATTCGGATGAAAATTTGATTGCGCAATCGACATTACAGTGTCGATTGCGCAATCAAATTTACTCTATCTTATACAGTGTTTATCCGTAACTGCAAAGGACATTTTCGTGTTCAAGTCCTTTAGGAACTGTTACTGTGATATCCTATAACTCTCCTTCATGGCAGGATAAAAACTAATATTCCATAACGCACTATTTATAGAAAAAGATGACAAAAATATATCTGATGAATATATAAAAAAGTAAAATAAGTATATAAAATTTGAAATAATAATGAGAGATCAATCGGCAAGATAATCAATATTAATAAACCAAGATAATAAATCAACTCAGAAAGACAAATCAAACGAACAGATTAGCTCGGGTACTGCAGGCTTCAGTATTTAGGTCTACAAAAATGATATAGGAAAAGTAGAAGTCGAATGTGCAATTGATAATTGTACAAATTCCTGTGAACATGGAAAATTTCAAGATGCAGAAACGACGGCTACAGCAACAATAATTTTTTTGGAGATCTTTCGATGAAGATACCCAACGCCTGGATGCAAATTGACGAAGTTTGTTTTCATCGGATTCGGCATTGATGAACGATGGGCTGCTTTTCGAAGGAAATTGGAATCTGAGTTCTGAAAAGAACACTTTCTGGACAATATTCTGCATGGGAAAGAATGTTTTCCCGTTCCTATGTTGTTTCCCTATCATAAACCGATGCCCTGCCACAGCTAGGCGTCGTTCTTTATGCAAGTTGCAAGTTATCCGCCGCTTGCTTCCAATATACCAGATCGATTATCTGTTCTTATAAATGGTACGAGTGTCCTAACAATCGATTTTCGATAATCCTAAATCCATAATAATCCTAGCAATCGATTTTCTGATACGATTTACCAACGAAATCCACATACCAGTATTTGCACAGAAAATTAATAAGTTTAATGCAGATGCGATTTGTGTGTTTGAGTTTTTGAGACCTTGTCATTATTCGTGCGCCTTGATACTTTAATTATTTTCCGGGAAATACTTTCTTCACTTCATTCAGCCAAGAACTTTCTTTCCATATCTACTTTATATTATTTTTCGCTTACTTAATTATACTCTTTCAACATCTCATTTTTCGTGCATTTATGCACACCTTCTTTATGCACTATGCAGAAAACGTTGAAACTGCGTTGATTAGACGTTTGCTCGAGCAAAAACGTTTAACTCAACGTTGATTTAACGTCATATGTCTCGTAGGTCATGTTCGAAATGCGATACAGATGGCGCACGAATATGCGATAACAGATATGTTCGTGCGCCATCTGTATGAGGGGGTTCAAAAAGTTTGCACCAACGGGTTTTCTTATGCACTATTATTAATGTGGGTCACATATACATATCCCAAACATATGCGACCAAAGATCAATAATTTTCGTCTCAGTCAATACTGTTGTCTCCAAGACGTCGCCAGCTTTGCCTAACAATCCTGACACCAGACACCTTGGCCGTCAGGAGGGAGCATTAAGACCGTCAGGAGGGAGTGCTCAGATTGTCATGAGCACTCCCTGTCAAGAGCACTCTCTGTCAAGAGCACTCTCGACCGTCAGGAGGGAGTTCTCAGATTGTCATGAGCACTCCCTGTCAAGAGCACTCCCTGTCAAGAGCACTCTCGGCCGTCAGGAGGGAGCATTACGACCGTTAGGAGGGAGTGCTCAGATTGTCATGAGCACTCCCTGTCAAGAGCACTCTCGATCGTCAGGAGGGAGCATTACGACCGATAGGAGGGAGTTTTTCGACCGTCAGGAGGGAACTGCTCGACCGTCAGGAGGGACCGCCGCTCCCCAATAATTGCGTCAAGGAACAACAGCAACAACTTAATCCCGCCACCATCGATCTCGGGCCCTGGCATATGAGCCTGTACTAATTGCCGCTCTCAGAGGCTCTGTGCGAATCAGACACGACAGATCGGCGTTATTGCGAGCCGGGATTGCCTCTAATATTGCGTTAAAGGTAGGGGGATAGAGCGTACCAGGGCCTTTAGTTAAATTGTTGTGACCTTACGATGTTAATAACCAGGAGAGGCGGAAGGTAATGACTATTTGTATTGCCAACACATTGCATGAGGTAAGGCTGAATTGAACAGGTGCTTAGTGATTTTGGAAGGATGTTATAACTTGATTACTGTTGCACTTTTTTGAGGGAAACCCATAATTTTGACTAAATGTAGTGAAGTTTTACATTTCGTTTCATATTTTGAAGTTTTACGTTTATACATTTTGATTTCGTATTTCATCACTTCGGAGGAGGAATGAAGAATCATATTCATGATAAAGAAATTTTTTTAATCAGTCATTTTAAGCAATGTTCTAAGTCAGTTCAGCAATGAATTGAAAAACAAAATTAGTCAAAAGCTGGCATGTTTAATAAAAAGCCTTGATGTCCGTCTTCCAATAATTTGAAACAATAATTTTTAAGGTCTCGCTAAGGTAGCCAGATGACGAATGATTCAAGATCCTCGTCATAAACTTTTCAAAAGTTTATAGTGATATAGTGTAAATTATATGATCTCATAAATAAAGCATTGAATCATTTAAATGATTACATAGAAGTTCAAAGAATAACTGTAAACGATGCTCAATTTATAGTCAAAGAGTGACTTAAGAACTCAAATTATATCGTTGATATAAGGACGAGCACTAAATTCCAGCGTCGAGCGAAGAACCGATCTTCTATGTCAATAAAATGTAAATTCAGAACCAAATTTCTCCGTCAAAAAGACAGAAATTTTATTCCAAATTTCCATGTCAATAAAATGGAAATTTGGACCCAAGTGTTCCCAGAGAATTATGGAAATTAAGTCTAGTTGCATTTAATTCAATCGCTGAGCCAAACTCGAATAAGGCGATCGTCCCGCGCTTTGTACGATGAACCTCGAGCTATTGGAGGAGAGGGACCGATTGATGAATGGCACGTATAACGTTCGATTTAAACAGTTAATTTTTGACATTGTTGCATTTGCTAGGTAACTTATATAATTTAATGCGTGTAATTTTCCTAATTGCAAAACGGACTGAAATAAGCAACTTTGCTTCGGCACTGATTTGAACGATAGCTACGGAGCGTTTTTGGTTTTTCTCTTAAGAAATAAAAGAATTATTGTACCTTACAATTCGTAAAATGTCGAAATGAAAAATTAAATTTCGCCTTTATTTCAAAAATCAATTGACGTAAACTGTGCGAATTCGGAAAATTTATTTATAGAAAAAATTTACAGCGATATTTAGATCATATACGAGTATTCTTTTTGACGTTTTTGCACTTCAATGCAAATAAAGGTGTCAAACTTTCAATTGTTCGATACAGAGATAGAAGCGCCCCTGATTATGCAACGAAAAGTAAGTGTGTTCTTAAAGATATCATCTTGCATAAAGGATTTTTTGGAGGAGGTAACTACCCGTACCGGAGTTCTGCCGTGTTTTGTATATCGATCGTTTCACGATAAGGAGGCTGTATAGTCGTTCACATGATAAGCTATCGTGTACATTAAATGCTGCAGTTCAAGCGGTGCCGGGAGTTTGAATATGAAGTTATTTAAATTCATAAATGCATACATAAATAGTTTTATTCTTTTGTTATTAATTACACGCTCAGTGAAAATTAAGTCTATTGAACTGATCCACTTTAACCGAACAGAAAAAAATAGGAATTAAATGATGCCTTTGCCTAAAATCAGAATTTAAATACCGGCGATCCCGGAAAAATTAATAAACTCAACTGCATTCAAGTGTCATGCTATTTGTGGCGAATTACGAATGAATGAATAACGACTTCTAATGGACGAGCATAACCTTAAACGACACCCTGGAGCAAAGTATTGAATATTTCGATGCACCAATTTAGAGTTGCAGGAAAATTGCTAAGGTGGGGTTAGCCCTTCCATAGCTTAGAATGCCGCGGGTGGCGTGGATTCCAGTGGGGCCGGATTATCAAAACTTCGTAACTTTTTGTACTTACGACAAAAAAGTTCTGTGGTACGTAAATATACCCTAATTTTGGCATTATCAAAACTTTCGTACGCAAGTCTAAGCTAAAACGCAAGTCTAAGCCGTGCAAATGTTTTTATAATACCACCGCTAGTATTACGTTGTCATAGCAACGCTACTCGTAAGTCGATTTTGCGTACTTACGAAGTTTTGATAATACGGCCCTGGCAGGAACAGATATTGAGCGATGCTCGTATTATGAGAAATGCAGCCTCGTCACATAAAATACATTTAGGCATTAATATTTTCTTCACATATTGTGTATTGTGTCATCAGCATAAATTTTTCAATAATATACAATTGATATTGCAGTTAAATAACTTAGATTATATATAATGTCGATACGCGATCTAATCCTCAATCTGTTTCAGTTTGTTTCGTTCACGAAACGGTTTCAGAAATTTTTACCACTGTAGTGGAACAGGTCAATGTTTGAGTCAATATGAGGAGTTTCAATAACTGCTTTATAGTTTAGTTAGTCTTCGAATTTACGCAGATTTGCGTGGATAGAATCCAAAATCGAATTTTCTTAAATATTTAACATTATTTTGCGTCTTCAAATGATTCCAAAGAACTCTGCCCGTATTATGAAAGAAGTTTGTGTGGCATTAATATATTATTGACTATTTTTATATGGCTTTTTACGAACGAAATTTTTAGTAAGTCATTTTTGAGAAAAATCGTGTTATTGCATTCAAAAGTTGCTCATAAATGCTTGATAACCGTTGCATTCCCTCAAGTGCTAGCATCCGAGATAGTTAAATGTTACGACTTGTTTCCCTGGACTTTTGTCCCATAGTAATAGTTGAATATTATGAATGGTTTCCGTAGACTAAACTTTGATCCTCTAGCAGGTTATACAAATGTTCTCAATGATTTTCTTCATGAATCCATAATCTGATGGCAACAGAAGAAGTACGCTCAAATCAATGATTGTGACCAACAAGTTACTATAACTACAGCTTATGAAGTTCATTTGCGTCGCTATGACCAACAAGTTAATATGCCCATGAGATCGCTTTGACCAACAGGTCATTATAAGAAACAGGTCACTATGACCAACGGGTAACTCTGAAGATCTCTATGACCAACATGTCACTATGACCAACAGGTCACTATGACCAACATGTCACTATGACCAACAGGTCACTGTGACCAACATGTCACTATGACCAACAGGTCACTATGACCAACATGTCACTATGACCAACATGTCACTATGACCAACATGTCACTANCGGGCCTGTCTCTTATACACATCTAGATGTGTATAAGAGACAAGATGGAGTTCATGTGAAGTGAAGAAAAAAAACTGTCCGCGATTTGTATAGCGCTAGGATCGCTTCTCTTTAATAAGGCAATTCGGTAACGTGCAATCGTAGAAAATGCTTGTTAAAACAACCGGGAAAAATAAAAATTACATTACTTAGCTCATAAAATATTTGTGCTGATCAAGGGAGAAATCAACAATGATTATCTTTAACTTGCTCAAGTTTTGAGGGCGCATTGTACGTCGCTGTCTTCGTCTCTCTACAATTTGACTCAAAAGATGTTAGCTCGCACGTCGATATCCCGCATTAATGCCAGATAATTTTCATCTTCATTTGTAAATTTTCATGACGCAGCTGCGGCAAAGACAACTTTTAGATTTATGATAATTATGAAAAATATCCTGTATTCACTGCAGAAAATTTTAGACTCTCCCATAATCCTTCATTGAAAGTCAACTTCAGCCCGACACGGAAAGAACATCGAAACAAGGTTTAATCAACAGAACAGAACGTGTAATTAACTGTTAGCAGTGCAACAGCGATTCAATATCATACAGGTTACGTAGTCTCAAATATATTTTAACAATTTTGTTCAATAGCCACAATACCTGACTGCATCCATTTCATAATCACTTGCTGATGTTCTTAAGATTCAGTAGCTAAAATAGTTCTCCTTCGATAGAAAATGTTTCGAAAGAACCAAACGCGTACTATTTTTATTTCTTGGAGGATGATCACCCGAAAAAGTTTGATTTAAAATAATATTTCATAAGTATGCAGATATCGCCGCCGCATCTAGTGATGGCCCTAAGCTGGTGCATGAATTAGTCCATGGTAATATGCATGTATTTAATGCTAATTTCTTGGCATTCAAAAATGAAAATTTGATTCCATTTTAACTGCAGGGTTGTATTCGTGAAATGCAAAATAGTCCCATTTAATAGGTTATTTTAAATTTTATTGTTTATCTTGACCCAAATTTGAATCATGACTCATTTTAATTATCATTGTACTTGTTATCATGACCCACATTTTTATCATACTCATGTTAGTTATCATGGTTGATATTTTTTATCATGACACACATTTTATAACTTATATCAATACTTGTTTTCTTGTCACATTACGCGCGTTGTTGTTTGTTCAGGAACAAATTAGCACCGAAATTAAAAGAAAATTTCTCCAAAATATTGTTTTATTCAACAATGTTAAGTAAAAAGGAAATACTTTGCTCTACAGCCAGCTTGCAATATCTGAAGCCAGTATTTCCTTTGCTAGTTATGAAGCTTTCGATGCCTGGCTTCCAATCGTTTTTAAAGGTTATTTTAAATCATATTGTTTATATTGACCCAAATTTGAATCAAGACTCATTTTAATTATCATTGTACTTGTTATCATGACACACATTTTATAACTTATTTCAATACTTGTTTTCTTGTCACATAACGTGCGTTGTTGTTTATTCAGGAACAAATTAGCACCGAAATTAAAAGAAAATTTCTCCAAAATATTGTTTTATTCAACAATGTTAAGTAAAAAAGAAGTGCTTTGCTCTACAGATAGCTTGCAATGCCTGAAGCTAGTATTTCCCTTGCTAGCTATGAAGCTTTCGATGCCTGGCTTCCAATCGTTAAAGTTCAACCTCTGGTTCTGCAAGCGATATTATGAGGGGAACCTGCTTATTTCATTCCATCAAGTCAATGCAAATGACTACCTACTAGCTCGATCAATGAACAAAAGTTTCAAACTCCCCTCAGATTTATGAGATGCATCCCTCATAAGCTCAATGAACACTGTTCCTAACAACACTCGGATTTATGAGATGCATCCCTCATAAGCTCAATGAACACTGTTCCTAACAACCCTCGGATTTATGAGATGCATGCCTCATAAGCTCAATGAACACTGTTCCTAACAACCCTCGGATTTATGAGATGCCTCCCTCATAAGCTCAATGAACACTGTTCCTAACAACCCTCGGATTTATGAGATGCCTCCCTCATAAGTTCGTATGAAGATTACAAAGGCTGCCCCCACGAAAGCTATTTCTGGCGATCGCTGGAGGCAGCGTAGGCAGCGACAGACGATGCGATGTATTGCATGTCAAATCTCTGGCATTATCCGCATGACTTCTTAGGTCTTTGGATTTTATATATGAGAATGTAACTGTATTCGATATATACATGACTTGTATGATCTTTTCGCGTGTGATCTTTTTATTTATTGACACTGTGTAATGCGTCTAACTTGGTATGGCGTGACTCAAATTTGGTCCTTAATATTTTAGACATTTCTCATGAGGTGTATCTGGATTTTTACGAGGAAGATTTAAAGGAAATTCAAATCTATTTACATTTACTGGTAGTATGAGAAAATAAAATTCAAATCCCATCTTATACATTTAAATCTCCGAGACAAACTTATTGAAAGTTCATTTGACCAAGTCACCATAGGAGAATTGAAATTATTTGTTTCTGAGATGCATCGAATGTGAAGTTATGTGTAAATGCGTAACCGAACTTTGATATAGAATTTTAGTTTCTGCTAAAATCTTATCTCATTCGTAGGTCCGATAACAGAATAAGGGAAAGATTATTCATGACATGACGTGTAAATATGAAATTAGGATCAGAAACAGCGTGACCTTAAAGGCCTTGTCAGTATATATGTGACATTTGATGTCACTTTCGATCATCCAGGGAGTAATGTGACTGAAGAATATTTAGTTGTATAAATTTTGACGCGCTTTCGTTGTGTGAATAACGCAAAGAAATTCAACGAATAAGTTAATGCCCTTGAAATTTGTCTGATTTTTAACGAAAGGGATTTAGAAAATTCATTTTGGAATAAATCAAATATTTGTAGTAATCAAAAAATTGATATTTCGAACAGACATTTGTATTTTTTTAGACAGCCTGTTCGTTAAGCGGCTCTGTTAATATTCATTGTCTTCTTCGTTAAATTGACAGAGGAATGCCTTATTTAGATAAATTGTAATAATTTTTTGTATATATAATTGTTATAATTTTTTATAATTATTGTTTTAATAATTTTTTTATAATTAAAATTGTAATAATTTTGTTATATATATAAATGTTATAATTTTGTCATAATTATAATTGTTAGAATTTTGTTAAAATCATAAATGCCGTAATTTTGTTATATTTGTTATTGTTATAATTTTATTATGATTATTATTGCTATAAATTTGTTATAATTATAATTGTTAGAATTTTTTCATAATTATAATTGTTAGAATTTTGTTAAAATCATATATGCAATAATTTTGTTATATTTGTTATTGTTAACATTTTGAAATTACTTGCTATAATTGAACATCGAGTTCTGTCTTCTCGGATCCCAGATAAGAAATAATAATAATAATAATAAATAAATTAAATCACTTAGCTCTATGGAAATTTTGAATTATTATTGGAACTGTATAATTAGAAATATTAAATAATATTCATAGATGAAGATCTTCTCAAGACAAATGATTTACGGATGTCTCTTCATAATAATTAAAGAGAGTAATACAGAGAAGATTGAGATGATGACGGCGCGAGCAGTCCATTTAGAGCCCATTTAGTGCGTTACAGTCTTCAAAGTACCTGAGATGATAGCGGTGCGAGCAGTCCATTTAGAACCCATTTATTGCATTACAGTCTTCAAAGTACCTGAGATGATGGCGGTGTGAGTAGTCCATTTAGAGCCCATTTAGTGCGTTACAGTCTTCAAAGTACCTGAGATGATGGCGGTGTGAGTAGTCCATTTAGTGCCCATTTAGTGCGGCTCTGTTCAGCAAACAACTGCAATGGAGCTTCGGCGCAACCTCGAGCTGTGGCATGATGGAAGTGTGGCTAACTGCGTGGCATCTTCTTATTAAAATAAATTTCGCTATTCAGTTAGAAATTCTTCAACGTACGGTAGAAAACATGTCTTAGATTGCAAGGGTTAATAGCGAGGTTTGGGGCCTGTTTTAATGCTGTTAAATCTAATCAATAGCTTGTTTCTTGATCACGTTAGAAATATTGTACTTAAACGTGTCATAAATGGTAGAACTAGTTGTATTCAGCTGTTTAATTTTGAGTTTATACTAGAAATTATACAACTGAATTTTGTATTTTTAGTGTTCATTCGCCTGTTTAGTAATCCCACAAGTCACGTTGGAGAACTTGAAAAAATAAAACCATAGTTACGTAGTCATACGTAACTATAACCGTGTTACGTAACACAGCTATAGTTAGTAGTGTAGTTAGTAGTGTAGTTAGTATAGTATAGTAGTATAGTAAGCTAAATTCTTACCGCCTTCCATGTAGTACAATGTTCAGTGGAGTTATCCAAAGAGATCTGTCGTAAAAACTCGCCCCGCGTTGGAGTTTATTCATGATAATCCTAATCAAAGACTCGTTAAGAAACTTCACATCCGAGAATCAGATTACTAAATTTAAGGAGAACTTTATGACTAATATTTGATTGAAAAAAATAATCCAGATCCAATTCAATAATCAATCAACATTAACATAATACTTTTTTGCGCTGGAAGGAGAACATTTCATTATTCATGACGCCGTTTTATGAATAATGCGTAATTTTTCGACGCCAAGTTATTTCGTGAAATTAAACATATGGAACAACTACTTCGACTTCGAGCAAGCATTTCTCAGCTGGCCAGTGAGCTTCACCGATATTTTTGATCGAAAAAGTAGAATTTTGACTATGATTTATTATTTTTCAGCGACTATGTTATTATTTTTTAGTGACCATATTATTATTTTTCAGTGACAATATTTTATATTAATCAGTGACTAGCAATATTAACACAGCGACAACACGCTCAACGCAGCAAGAAACCAGTACGTAGTTTAATGATTTGGGATTTAAATTCATCATAAGATGAAGCTAAAAAAGTTTAGGCATATCACTCTCAAATAGGTTTAAAATTTTTGGATTTGCAGCTGTTAAATTAATACATTGAATGTCTGGATTTGCTTGTAATCAATACATTGAATATCTGGATTTGCTTGGATTTTTGCCAGCGAAGCAACCGTGAATGCATCCCAGCGCGCCAAGTGAATGAAGCGGCCTTGAGGGACTTAAAGGAGAACATTGCAACAGTTGACATGATGCGCAACAGTTTACACATGGCGCAACAGTTGATACGAGGCAGGACAGTTGACACAGGGTGCAACAGTTGACGCAGGGTGCAACAGTTGACGCAGGGTGCAACAGTTGACACAGGATGCAACAGTTGACACGATGCGCAACAGTTGACACAAGGCGCAACAGCTGACACAAGGCGCAACAGTTGATACAAGGCGCAACAGTTGACACAAGGCGCAACAGTTGACACGAGGCGCAACAGTTGACACAAGGCGCAACATTTGACACAAGGTGCAACAGTTGACACGATGCGCAACAGTTGACACATGGCGCAACAGTTGACACAAGGCGCAACAGTTGACACAAGGCGCAACAGTTGACACAAGGCGCAACAGTTGACACAAGGCGCACCAGTTGACACAAGGCGCAACAGTTGACACAAGGCGCAACACGCCAGGATCAATACAGTAAAGTTGTGCGCCCAGAAGAGGCGGCGGCTGCGCGCGGTTCGCTGCACCGAACGCTTCCCTGCCACTGAATTTAAAGTCCCGTAACTCTCCTCGATTAATTTCTTTAATGAACATTTTATTAGACCCAGTAAGAAATATAATATTTAATTTTTTTGGGATAGATTTTGTGGTGTACGTAACTGTTGTTTCATGTAGGTAATTTTATTTTATTTTATGAGGAATTTTTATTCGCTGAAAAGTACATTTTCACCAAACGATTCCTTACAATCACTCAACAGGCTCCTCATCACCTTCATTCAAATTTGTGCGGTTACCATTAATTAATTTTCTAACTGATCGTTTTTGATTGCATTTGTAATGCTTCTATTTTTCACGATTCATTTTTCCGAATTATTTCTTTAGTTAAATTTTCATTAATTTTTCTGCCCTCAATTTTCTACACTATTCGTATGTTTATTTTCCTAGTATACCTTTTTTTTTATTTGTTTCGATTTTCCTTTTATTTCCTTTACTTCTTGTACATCTCTATGTGAATTCAGACGTTATGATTTTATCAAAAGAACTGTGGAAATTCAGCTGATGCCTACAATGAACTCTTACCAGTGAGATAAGACTATACCGCATCCCTAAGGAAATCTTGCACTGGCACATTTTTCGCTGCATATTACGTATTGTCGTGGTTTGATCTATCTTTTCTACATCATCCGCTGCAGCGTTTCCAGTTTTATAACACATGTGAGTCTGCATCTCACTCACTTCCTACAGCTCCACTGTCTTGCTCCAACACAAATTTGTCCGTAAATTACTTATAGTCTCGCCTTGTTTCACGCAATTATGAGCACCTCGAATCCGGCGTGGTCGTATTTTCCGACGTCACTGTCACGCGTTGTTTGTCAATTCCGATCAATGGTCCACCGGACCACCGTTTGACGCCGTGAACTTGTCCCGCAGGAAATTTGCAAACAAATTGAATTGGAGCCCAGCATAAATTTTGCTCGGACAAAGCCAGTTTTTCTGTGATTCAAATACACGAAGCGTTCTTTGAGTTATTTTTTGAGTGATTACATTTTTAAATAACGTTGCTGCAGCTCTGCGTAGCTTAGAGCATATGCGCCGAGTAGCTACATATATTGAGAAGCCACAGACGCCATTACGGAACCATCCGATCGAGTCTATATCAGTTTAAGTGATTTTAGAACGCCCTCAACTATTGAAAAATCCAGCCGACTGCGAAGTTCGTTCGTTTATCTGTGCTCAAGGCTTCGAAACATTTGGTATCCGAAGCTAAACCAAATAAGTGTATGAAGAAAATGTTGTGAACGATGGAATGGCACGGAAATAGGTTGTGAATTGAATAGGCCACCTTTAAAGGTGGCCTCACAAACATTCATGACGATGGAAGAACGGGGAGACCTCTAATCATTAACCATGATCTGATTTAAAAACTTGACTGTAAAGTGAGAGAGGACAGACGATTCACTATTATGTCCTGAAAAGTTTCCTGTTGTCTCACGAAATGTACCTTACGAAATTTTCTAATCAGGTTATCTAATAAGGCGACAAGCTTCATTAGCGATGGCGTACAAAAGCTTGTGCCAAGCCTAAAGAAACCTGTGTGAGCATCCCTCTCATTCAGCAGGTTTCATCCCTAATTCAGCAAAGCATCCCCCTCATTCCTGTTTTCATGTTGAGCAGTGCAACGTCCCGGTGTCCGATAGTGATTTTAGAGTTTTAGTCTCCACAACCGGTGTTTTGAGCTGAGAATTTAAAAGTGCCCTCACAAAAATTTTTAAACAGAATCCTAATTAAAATGCCGCCTACAGTTGATGCCCCCTCAAAACTGAAAATAGATTGTTCCTTCTGCTCATGTTTACTTCATTTTTATTGCTTTTCATTAGACGATTTATGTTTTAATATCTTCAATGTAAATATCACTTTGCTAATTGTTTGTGCTTGTGTTCTAGGATTTCGAACTGACGATGGAGCTGGACTCCGAAACATTTTCTCGCTAAAGAAATGGTGAATTTTTTAGCTGTTTGTTTTCTCTTAAATTTTGAGGCGTAATTTTGAGTATAATATTAAATACCGACGATCAACAAGTAAAATTATGCATTTGCACTCGTTGAAGTGATTCTAATCAAACCCCTTCAAAATGAAAAAGAATGACCTAATTTTTTCACATAGTTCACACTTGAAAACAAATTAATAGCGAGACTGCCTGGGATGTGAACCAAAATGCCTGTATGGGTGCGTGTACCAGAAAACTTAATCACTTTGAAACGACAAAATTTTCATTTCGTTTTACCTATATGTGTAAATTTCTCTAAATTAGACCTTCGATCTAACTACCATATGAATTTATTAATATAATTTTATAACATTCACAGCAATAAGCTTAGCTCTCTTTTTAAAAATTCGATTTTTATCGTTCTCTGAATTTTTCTCACCATAAAAATCGCTGCACAACAAACATTTCGAAAAATCAGTTTATCATTAATGATCAGTTGATGAAGAGCAGAAGAAAGGCCGATCTTTTTGAAGTTTTATTTTCAATTCCAAACGCAGAAAATATTCAATGGGTGATGCTGTGCCCGTGTCCCAGAAAAAAATATGGAAGTAGCGGCCATGAATACAAGTGAGTCGTAAATTGCTGGCATTGCGACTCACGATGGCTGGCATTGCGACTCACGATGGCTGGCATTGCGACTCACGATGGCTGGCATTGGGACTTACGAAGTAAGGCATTGCGACTTACGAAGTCTGGCATTGGGACTTACGAAGTTAGACATTGGGACTTACGACGGCTGGCAATGTGACTTACGAAGTTAGGCATTGCGACTTACGAAGTCTGGCATTGGGACTTACGAAGTTAGGCATTGGGACTTACGACGGCTGGCAATGTGACTTACGAAGTTAGGCATTGGGACTTACGACGGCTGGCATTGCGACTTACGACGGCTGGCATTGTGACTTACGACGGCAGGAATAGCGACTTACGATGCGGGAATTGCGACTTACGACGGCTGGCATTGCGACTCACAACACGGGTATTGCGACTTACGACGCCATGTCACTCAGCCAGCTTGCAATTTCTCTCATCGAAGTGTGTAGTGAACAAGAGACATGTCATGTTACTTCTCATTGTTATTCCTGGTGAATTTATAAATATGAATTTCATTATAACACATCATATCAGGTAAAAAACACTTATGCTGCATATTCTTATTTATTGTCTCAAGGGTTTATTCTTTCTTTCAGAAATGAAGAAGATGGATGCTACGAATGATTCAACTTCTGGATATTCAATATCATGAAATTTATTATGCGTGAAGGTCGAAGAACCGATTGAGTCTACGTTTGAAATGAGGCACAATGAAGCACACTATGAAGAATTGAGTTCGTAACGACCTTGATTGATGGCTCAAAGAATTATGAATCTGATGCCTGGCCTGCAAAAAAATGCAAGAGAATAATTCTCCAATCTCACATTGTGTGAAGGCGTTCGCAAAACTCAAAAGTGCTAAGTAAAAGAGGACCGAAAATTGAACGCTGTAGGTGGAGTTGCGCTCGAGGCTTACCTTTACTTTAACTCGAGTCAACTAAGAATGTTGTTCATGAATGCCAGGCAACCTTATTGGACATTGAAACTAGAACTTAGCTTATTCGACTGAACTTGGAGATTCGCACGACAAAATAAATATTTGATGCACGAAACCTCAATGATTTTTTTCTTTGGCATCATACTTGGAAATATGAAAACCATTTTTGTAAACAACGGACTACTGAAATAAAAACTCAATTGAAAAGCTACACGGTTTCTCGTGCTAAGGTATGAGGGACAGATACCTGGGATTGCACGGCTGCAGGTAGCAGTTGTCGCCCTGCAAGAGGCCAAGAGAGCGGCCACGGGTGGCGAGGTGCCAGTCGGTCAGCAAGGCACCGCGCTACCCGTAGGGGGGCTGGTCGCATCGTCAGCTTTCCGGAGCGGTGCAGAGCTAGCCTCCCGCATCGGCTGGGGAAGACGTTGGTTTTTCCGTAAGCCTGACGAAGATAAACTTGAATCTGAAGATCCTGCAGCGAGTGGAAGTAGGGTTGTTATTCCGAAGCCAGTGTCAGCAGTCCGACCTCCGGTCTCTACTTCTTCGACTGGAAATCCTGGGCCTGTTCGCCGACACCCCTTCGTTCGCAGGGCTGCCACTGAGCCCAATGTGATCGTTTACAACCTCAACCGGCGGAGGTCTAGTCTAGGTAAGCGTTAGGTTTTAGTAGAGGGTATCCTGGGTATACATTTGAGTTACTGTAATTTTATTTTTAGTTAAGAATTTTGCCACTAATACATTTTTACGGTTTTAAATATCTCAATGTGAATTGTTGAATACACATCGTCCCTACCGTTAAAAATGTTATCTTTTTGAATAATAGATCTGAAACCCGCATCATCTGAAATAGTCTGTGATATAGATATTTTCCAAACATAGTTTCGAGGTGCCTCTCTATGGAAGCGTTTGTAACCTAGGCCTAAGCATTTCCAGCTCTTCTGAAAGTTTTCCGACCACTTCAGCCAATACGGATTAGACATGATTTTAAATAAAATTATGTGTATATATTAAATTTTGAATCAAGTCTTTAGCATTGGAATCATTTAGTGTCACATAGAAGTAGTTAAGTAAATACCCTGAAATTTTTTAATTATCCCTAGATAGACTCCGCTGTACAAATCCACGTCGTGAGTTCCTTGTAAATGTTGCATATTAGATCCCATCAATCCCACCTAAACGAGTAATAAATTTCAGTAAGAAACCTTAACCAATTCAATTCATTTTTTGAACAATGGGTGACAAATTGAGACAGTGCACACTTGTTACAGCTTGATCATACATGACAAGCAATTTTCGGAAGAATTTATCATCGAAAAAACTCTATTAAATATAAACAATAAGAGCCCAGTTGAGTATATTTCCGCGATGGAATAGGTTATAGATACACGAGTGCGTTTGTTGAGATTGTTGAAATGTTTGCCACGGTTTGGGTTTTATTTCTGGTTAGTTTAACTGACACGCATGTTTTACTGACGTTTAAATGACCTCGCATGACGTTTAAGTGACTTTGGTGGGTTGGTGGTTTTAGCCCTCCACGTACTTTTCACCTACGTTGGAGTTTTCGTCTATTGGAGTTAAATGATTGCGTTGAATTTGAATTGCCTTTGAATGATTGTATCGACGATTTGAGTGAATTGTGTTACGAAGTTTAACAAGTATAAGCAATTACACCTTCGCCTACGCGTGCCGCTGTGATCGGCGAGTCTGAATGAGGACCGACATATGTGATTCTCGGAAGGCTTGTCTCCTATGAAATGAGTAGTGATTGTAGGAGAAGATCGTTGTAAATGCAGGAGAAGATCGTTGTGAATGCAGGAGAAGATCGTTGTAAATGCAGGAGAAGATCGTTGTGAATGCAGGAGAAGATCGTTGTGAATGCAGGAGAAGATCGTTGTGAATGCAGGATAAGATCGTTGTGAATGCAGGAGAAGATCGTTGTGATTGAAGCAGAAGATCGTTGTGAATGCAGGAGAAGATCGTTGTGAATGCAGGAGAAGATCGTTGTGAATGCAGCAGAAGATCGTTGTGATTGAAGCAGAAGATCGTTGTGATTGAAGCAGAAGATCGTTGTGATTGAAGCAGAAGATCGTTGTGATTGAATGAGAAAACCGTCGTGATTGAAGCAATAGATCGTTGTGATTGAAGTAGAGACCGCTGCTCTACTCGAGCAATGGGAGACCAGCTCCAGGTGACAGCGACGTGTTGCTTCTCGCACGCACTGCCACTAGGTCCCTCATTTCCCTCCTATACTCAGAGATATGAGTGACACTTTGTCTAAATAGCGATGCACTTTTTGCCCTTGAGTGGGTCATTCTAAACCAGTTTGGCTTTTAAACGATCGTAAAAGTGCTACGAGCACTAGGTATTTAAAAGCGCTTAAAAGTGCTACGTGCACTCTCACTGTTCGTGCTGTAAGAAAGTGTCACTATTTAGACAATATGAGACATTCGTTTCTCTGAGATCATTGTCCATGTAACTCCAAATCCTTTGCCCATTCCTCCTTATCTAACTACACTCCCAAAGTCGACTACAAATTTGATTACATAACTTAACAAAATTCGCTACTTAATCAATGACAGAATTTTTTATCTTAGGTTCATTTTCAATAGGTGCAGTTTTACAATAGTAGAGAACCATTGAAGAATCTTACTAACAGCGAGAAGCCGTCTAGAATTAGCGATACGTGTGTAACATTAGCCAGGATATTAACACCAATCCAGCCAAAATATACACAAAATAAGGCAAAAAATAACTGCGTGTACTTTGTACTGCGTGTACCTAATTTATTTTAAAATATTCCTTATGTTAAGAAGATTCCTTTACTTAACTAAAATCCACGATTTCCTTATCACTACCTTCCTCAATGGCATCCATTATTTTTAAATAATATCCTCACTTAACTGCATATCGTAAATTAAATATAAATACCCTTTTCTTCACTAAATGGTGTAACTCAACTACGTATCTCAACTAAAATGCATACCCTAACTTTACTAACATACCCTTAATTACCTAACTACATAATGTCATATATAATCTTTATAGCCATCCTTATCCTAATTTAACGCAACGCAATCAAG
Organism: Hyalella azteca; assembly: GCF_000764305.2. Classification (NCBI taxonomy): domain Eukaryota; kingdom Metazoa; phylum Arthropoda; class Malacostraca; order Amphipoda; family Hyalellidae; genus Hyalella; species Hyalella azteca. The sequence goes on along the minus strand of NW_025944932.1, from coordinate 34,572 downwards.
TTTATTGAGAAATAGCCTTTTATTTATAGCATTTTGTCTTTCTTATATTATTTAGAACATATTCATTGGTGTTAATAAAATAAGTCGTGCTAATTTATTACACATGCCTTGTTTTATTCCAATAAAACATTTAACAGCACTTTGTTCATAATTTAACTTCATTTTAATTTTTGGTTCCCGTTATGCTTTCTCCTTCCACCTTATATTACAATAAAGTTTCTTTGCCGAAAAATTGACATTAAAAAGATGTAATATTCCAAAACGCAAATCTTTATTCTTCAAAGGTTATCGTTATTGCCCAAAAGTTCTCGTTTTCTTAATAAATACAAATCGCTTCAATTTCTACGCAGAGCACTTAAGAATATTTTTCGTAATACTCCAGCTTTTTGTGATGCTTATTTACATCGTTACTTTCTATGCGCTCGTTATTACACATCAGTTATTGCTCTCGAAAATACAAATGGGTTTCCTCATTTACTTCTAATTTCTCATTTAACTCTTCAAGACCTGTAAAAGGAAGGTTCGTATTGTTTCTTCATGAAGCTTATTGAAGTGAGAAAAACATTTAATTTTTCAGACCTCAATATTGTTTCGAGAATGAAATGTTTGTGGAATATTCTTACTGAATTTGTTTATAAGTAACACCTGTTATTTGATATTCATGCTCATTTGTTTCGTTAAATACATCAAAGCTTTAACCCCAACGGCCAACATAACACAATCTTTACATTAAGCTAAAAGATTTGCTCACGTAAGAAAAAAATGAATTCTGCATTTACGTTAAATAATTTCGGGACAAGTAAAATTGAGCGAACCGTTGTACGTCATTTAATCCGGAAGATTACAGCAGCCATGAAAGCTGGAACACTTCGAGCTTGGTAGAGCTTTCCATCGGGAACCGCTAACATCAAACGCTTTCGGAAAGCGAAATAAAATGACGAAAACTCGCAAGATTCTATTTAAAATTTCTGTAAATGAATAAAATGTCAAAACATTTTGAAAAGATTGACCATTCAATTTAGAAGCAAATAATCTGCAATGGTCATTTAAGATGCTAGCGTGTGTGGAAAACAGCTCTAAAGTTAAATACCAAATATAATTATCAAAATCTACAATGACCAGAAATTTCTTCATAACATGATAAGATTAAAAAATATCTCGACATGATTTTTGCTAATAAGTACAGAAATATAGATGCAACAATAGTATAGAATTGTTCTTTGTTGTATAAAAACCTTCGAAGTTCCGTACCAATCAGGTACCAAAATTGATCGCTACAAAATAAATGTTGCTATAGGTATTGGATTGGTATTAAATATGGTTTGTGGTAATTTTGAAAGGCGCAAAAAGTATGTTCTTTGAATTTTCAGTTGAAGCCAACTTTCGCGTATATTAAACCATACAAATTTGATTTTTAAGAAAAATCTTACTTTCTTGTGCTTCGTATTCTGAAATTACTATCTAATTCAATGCTAGAAAATTTAACATTTTTAAATGATGCAGAATCTTAAACCTGGCTTATTCTCCCGCCTATTACTTTAGTTTGATATTAATAAATTGCAAGCTTATTTCGGAGCCCAAACCTCAATTAGCGTAGATTATGGATGTCACAATTATAGCTCGAGACCGAGTCTTTTGATAAATATGCTACTGTGACTATTTATATAACAAATTGCTTAACTATTTATATATATAGGAACCGGCAAACAAATCCTACTTATTCTGGAATTACCAGTCTAATTTGAATGGAGGTCATCCAGTGCAAGGTCGTCTAGTCCTAATCAATCTATTTGTTCGAATTTAAATTCAGCTTTATTCGATTGACCAAATTCTCGGGAACTCGCATTTGTTTTTTTTTCCAGTCACGAGCTAATCTTCCGGGTAGGATGATATCATCAGAAGACCTAGAAAAACGTCCATAAAGTTAGTATTCTAATTTTAAATCAATAATTATACTTCCTGTTTAAATCAGATCATTTGAATCATTGATAAATTTTAAATAAAAAATAGTTAACATAACATTTCTATAGGAGTCCTCGATACGATGTGTATTAAATTGCTCTGCTGTTTCTTTCCGTTTATAAGTGATCAATATTTTTGAGGTCTGTTGATGATTTATCGAGTGACTGAACTTATGTTTATATTTTAACCGACAATCGTTAAAATTTTCATAAGTTTCAGTAAACGGAAAATATTCAATTATAAACAAAACAGTTTTTATCAACGATCTGCATCAATATAAATTGTGGAACTTAATTAAAAACAGTTTAACTGAGCCAGCTGACTCAGTTCTCAACCATTCGAATAAAGTCAAATTTAATAAAATTCCCTATTAAATTATGATCTTTGAATTTACTAGCCTGAGCCGCTATCCCTCTCACTGTGTTACAGATTATTATCAATTCCTCGTATCAGCCTTCGTATTCATTGAAACTTTCACTCCTCCTCGTTCCTTAAAGTTTTCACTTTTTTCCATTAAAACCCAACCGATTTTTATCCATTAAAACCTTCACACCTTATCCTTTAAAACTCTTCCTCCTTCTTATTTATTCAAACAATCACTTCTGTTTGTCCATTAAAATTCCATGCCTTCTTTCCCCTCAAACCCTCACTCCTCCTCATCCCATAAAACCCTCACTCCTCGTTATCCGATGAAACCTTCACTCCTCCTTATCCCATAAAACCTTCACTCCTCCTTATCCCATAAAACCTTCACTCCTCCTTATCCCATAAAACCTTCACTCCTCCTTATCCCATAAAACCCTCACTCCTCCTCATCCCATAAAACCCTCACTTCTCGTTATCCGATGAAACCTTCACTCCTCCTTATCCCATAAAACCTTCACTCCTCCTTATCCCATAAAACCTTCACTTCTACTCCTCCTACCTACTCTGCCTCTGAGCCTATGATCGTACAACTTGTGACTGGTGTGGATGGTTAAAAGCTTGAATGTTTCTTCTTATTTGTTTCATGTGCGGAAAGGGGATTTTCTCAATTTTTTTTGGGCCACACAATGTACAACATCAATACCTAGGATATTAAATTATTCTAATATCTACACTCAACTAAATGAGTGAGACTTTGTTCAATCGTGATTCATTCTTTGTGCATATGTGGGTCGTCGTGATCTTGCACAAGGGGCGTACCAGTACACGTCGAGTTCGAGTCCAAAAAAACGGACAGAATTGAAATGTAGCAGTTTGACTTTACCATGTTAAAAATTTCACCTCGTATCGACTCAGAGTGTTGATAAGTCTTTACAGATGTGCGCTTAATTTTTCGGATTCAGTGAATTATCCGAAAAAAAAAACACTGTAATGAGTCAAAGAAGTTAACATTGTAACATCTATTAACTTCTGTTACGATTGGTTCGTTTACACGCATGCGCACCCATTTCTAATAACCACGAAAAGGATGAAAGATGACGCAAACATACCGAGAATTTTCCTATGGGACGTTCAATACTTTATGTACAATATAGGATTTCTTTTGGCATCAATGGCAACCAAATGGTAAATGCGGAATGGCTGACAATTAAGGATTAAATTACTGTCCAATAGGATATGGGTGTGATTATTGAAAGAATATAAAGCTCTTGTAACTTTCTGCCTGGTAGGCCTAAACTGCATCTCTTAAATTTAGAATTACGGCATGTCGGTTTGTTCTACAGGATTTGAAGATTTTGAATACATATTTGTATCTTAGTTATAAAAAGTATCAATAAATAGATTGATGAGCTCTCATATAGATAATATGAGAGCTCTGAAATGTGTCTTTGCTGAAACTGTTTACTAAATAGATTTATATTTGGAAACATTACCTAAGAGGAATTTTGTTTTTAGACTGTGAATGTTCTACATCTTGTGTGCACTCAAAAAAGGTTTAAATTACCTTTACTGTAAAAGTTGCACAGTAATCTTTACGTCTAAATTGACTGCATGAACATTAAACATGACGTTGATAAATTTAACAATGTTTAATTTGTTCTAACTTCCATTGACATGTTTACCTTTGCTTTATCGAAGGCAGTCACTACGATCTTATCTCAAATTTCCTTATCTCCAGGCTGAGCGAGTGTAGCAAAATTTCTTGAACTATATCGTAGTTTGAGGCCAGAAAGTGCTTTCCATTAAACTTGTGTTAACACCAGTGTTTCATCAGCTAGTGTTAACAATATTATAAGAACGCAAAAGTTCTTCATTATTTTCAAATTGATAATTATTATCAGATTAATCAATTGAAATCATTATTATTCAATTGACCACAATTCTCTAAATAATTAAATAGAAAAACTATGATATATCTCAAAATTTCATTCCATATACTTAAAAATAGTTCCAGCTGAAAAAATGAGCTAGATATTTATGTTCATAAGATGAGTTAACAACTCAAATATTTTAAACTTGATTGAAAGTTCGAATAAATAGAAAAAACTGTAATATTTTTTTTGACATAATTTGATGAGCATGATCAGTGTCATTTCTTCATGATCATAACATTGTAAGAATTCAAAAAATTTCGAAGTCTTCATGTGTGACTTTTCCAAGGAACTTTTCTCGTGACAAACTCATCACGAGAGTTTAATATAAAATTCACGTTCTTAAACAAATCAGCCATCTCTTGTTTTGCTTGAAAGTTATTCTCACAGATTACTTTACTTCATAAATAAGAATAAATTTGTTTCCTGCTTTCAAAGAATATTTTTTTTCTTACAGATGATACGATTGTGTTAAAAAATTATTTTAGTTAACGGTGTATTTTTGGGTGATTTTCTTGAAATGAGTCAAACCTAATTCAATTTATTCTCTTTCCTGCATGGCTTGATCAATCTGCTTTCATATTATATTTTCAACGGTTAATATAGCATGACTTACCCGCGGTGTTTTGTCTTTTCTCCCATCAGAACCATGTCTGTGATCTGTTTCGTGTGCAACTTGCCCATCCTGAGCCATCAGGTGGGACTGCTATGGGAGGGAGGCAATGGCTGGGATGACATTCAAAGTGACGACTCGGCGCCCAGAGTCCCACGGACTGGGCGCCGGGATTCGTCGGCCCAGATTACAACCATTGATCCTCCGACGGAGGTACAGGAAACATCCCCTCCCACTTCTCGAAGGAGAAGGTCGTCTATTGCTCAATTAACGGATATTTTGCGCGACTGGGGTCGTCGTGACACAGAGAATCGGTCGACGGGAACCTCAACATCGAGCAGCAGCCTGGCCCGTAGGGAGAGCAGAGAGAGTAGAGTTCACCGAGACTCTTTGGCCGAGATCGCCAAGTCTTTGCCTTGGGGAGGCCGACGAGACTCTACCGCCACAACCGACGTGCCAAAGATCAAAATGCGTCGGGAGTCATCAACCGACTGCAAAAAACGGAGACAAAGTGGAACTGATATCAGGAGCGACATTGCAAAGCTTTTTACAAAGCGTGAGAGTGTTGGCGATATTATTCGCAGGCGAAGAGATTCAATAGAACAGGAGAAGAAGGAGCGGAGGGATTCGACCACTCAAGTGTATACGAGACATGCTCGGACGTTTGAAAAAACAGTGTCACCTGACATAGCGTCTCCGAGAATTATTTCGCCAGAGCCTCGGGAGAGGGATTTGGTCCCCAGAACTATGGTTATTACTCAAGCGTCAGCTGAGTCAGGGGTGTCGTTGGTCTCGCAGTTGTCTGGTGCAGCCCCTGATGTTGTCGAGCCAACAATTGTTGAGCCTCGATCACCCATAACTTCACCAGTGCCTACTTCACCAACTCCCACATGGAGTCGACGTGATTCGCAAATGTCTCGTGGCAGGAGAGATTCTCGTCCTCAAGCATCGCCCGATCGCGGTTCGGCGAGAGGAAGTCGGGAGCCTTCTCCTAAATACCGCAGTCTCAGACGACAGTCTACGGCCATTGAAGAAGGACCAATTCAGTGCCCACGTCGGGACTCTAGACCTTTTCTTTTGCCTGACGCTTCGGAGCCGGAAGGTATGCCGCGAAAGAATCGTCGTGATTCGTTGTCACCTGATTCAGCAGCGGCTGAGAACATCGCAATAAGCAGGAAAACTCGTCGCGATTCGCGGCCTCGTTTGTCTCCGGAACCGAGCGATCCCAACTCCCGTGAAACTTCACCCCGCACAAATTTGAGGCGACAGTCAACCACCGCCATCGAGTACGCGGGTCGTGGTAGAAGATCCTCGAGGTCTCCACGATCTCCCGACTCTTCTTCGACGTGTTCATCCCGTGAACACTCTCCTAAGGAACGACGTTTGCGCAGACAGTCTACAACCGAAGAAATTCTCAAGTCAACTGGATTTAGACGACAGTCGACCACAGAAGACATCATGAGAGCCCGCAACTTCAGAAGGCAGAGCACACAGAGCGAGGAGATGTCAAAGACTCGAGGACGTCGCGACTCCTGTGCCCAGATCACCGACGGAACCTTGGCTACCATGACCATCGAGACGTCGTGCGCTTTCTTCGACACCTCCACTCAGACAGGTGAGATTTAATTTATTATTATATTTTGTTTTGTTAAAAAAATAATTTAATCTGGGAATAAAGTTTCGGTAGATATTATTAAATCTATAGAATGAATGTTGGTTATGAACCTATAACAATATAAGTTGCATTTCATTTCACTTGATTTTCTGTCTGATGCTTAGTGCAATTACTTCTGCATTAATTGATGTATTACGTAATGTGGTAATGAATCAATTTCAAGTTATCAGTTCTTCGTCATGATGAGAAGTAAAACACGAATGATGAAGTAAAGCACATAATTTAATGCTTTTGGGAGTGACGTTTGTCAAGACGCTCCCATGAAGTGATGACGTAAACATGTTATAGATCAGCTGCACGTTAAATGACTGACGGTTGAACAGTTAAAATGTTCTTATAACCCGTCAAGCTTAGTATGTTGAATGATATTCGGTTTGAACTTCACCTAGTGATTGTAACAGAATTCAAATTTTTAATTTTTGACATTTTATCAGAGCACTTTTCCCGTAGTACTCCTAGCCCTTACCCTTTATGCCAAGGCCGATTTAAAAAATCGTATTGAACATAATTTGAACCATAGCATTTAGAAGATTTCGACGCAGCAAACCACCGTCGTAGTGCCTGCTTCATAAACAAAAAAAAAAGAAGCAAAATTTAAACAAATTAAACAATAAATATACACTGGACTGTAATCCAAACCCCGCTGATGGACAAACTCGAAAGAACATAATATACATTATATCTAGCCACTAATGCATGTATACTTAATTAAAACCCTTTCGAAGGTCCTTTCAAATTGAAATTGCATCCATTAAACTTTAAACCATGCCATTAGAGCTCGTTAGAACTATTGTTACTTTTCACTTTGAGCGTAAGAAATATATGCCCGGCATAAATATAGTCGCTCGACATAAAAATATAACTAATCTAATTGTGGTATTTCCAAGATAAAGCTCAGCAAAATTCAAAACAAAACATTTACAAATGTGAGTCTCAAATTTGTTCAGTAATTTAATGATGGTGTGCATGAGAAATGATTAGGATAAATGAATGATGGTGTACTTGACAAACGATCAGGAAAAAGTGTAGCCTACAGGCAATTGTTTGAGGCAAATAACTTTACTTGCAGGTGCGAGGGTTCATATTACGTGGTGGCACATACTAATGGCTCAATGCTGGCCCACAATAATCTTCACAATATACAAGGCATATTAATTAATTGTCATGACATCGATGACGCTATGGTAATAAAATTAGGAGCGAATCGCGACTGAGAAATAACATGGATTACACGCCTGTTAGATTTGGCTTGCTCATTTCCTTAATGGTAGTGTAGAGTGAAAGACATTTTTGCCCCAACCGAGATGATAAGGGTTAAAGTATAGCCAAGTTGAAATATCACTATAAACTTAAGCCCCTTAAAAATCATCGCTTAGTGATAACGACGGGTTTTCTGTCCAATAAATTGTTTCAAAGCCTTCGGAATCAAAGTATCGTTTGCTAACTAAAAAATTTATCACACAAATTAATGAAGTTGGAAATTTCAACCGAATACTAATAACCGAACTATGGAATCATCTCCTAGTGATGAACTTCTCAGGAGCCCTCAAGCTGTTCTCTGATTTCCGTGTGAATGTCTACACCTTCCGTTAGCTTTCCCTCAATTCTCACTCTGAATTAAATGGTTTTAATTAAACTAAATATGTCGGTGTGACGCGCATGAACTGTTCAGTTACTTGCTTAAATGTGCCAACAATTCCCAGAACCCACTTCTGTCTTCTCTATCGATATAACTTTCAGAATTTTTTGCAGCATGGCCAGAAAAATTCAAACTTTTTAAACGCAAATAAATTGTATTATGTGTGGCTAACCTGAGTGAATTCAAAGGCTTGTGTAGGCTTTTAACACGAACATTGTAACGTCTCAGACGCAATTATACGATAACTGTTTAGCTTTCATAAAAATAATTTGGATGTAATTTTAGATTTTCATATATTTTAGTTTGAGACATTTAGTTTTAATTCAAACATTTCCTATTCTAAATCATTCTGATAACTGATATTACACGAATACTTCATTTTCCTCTTCCAGATTTGTCAGCACTCCGTTCTGTGTTCATGATAGTGATATTCGTGTCTACCTTATTAGGTTTCTTATTTAATTGGTTTTCTACTTATTAGGTGTTTAGAGATAAGAATGGTTATAAATTTTACTAGCGGAAAGCTACTCGTTTCTAACCATTTCCTATTCTCTGACCTTTGCATAAATCTCCGATTGATTTAATATTTTCGGGGAAATTTTCTATTACCTTAAACTGTGGTATCAATTGTTTTCGTTTGCAGATGGAATAAATGTATTAATGCAAGCAGATGTGCTCTCAAATTTTTCAGCTCTGGGTCCTATGACTGTGTCCGACTATGACAACAATAATGAAGGTTCTGAATTCATGGGCATGCGTCTTGATATCTTATAAAGTATCTGATTAATCGGAAAATAAAGGTCATGTAGATTATATTTTCAGAAGATTTGATTACCGAGAAGTTTGTTGCTGAGCCTAAATGGCAAGTAAATTTAGTCAAATCGTGGCATTTACGTAATTTCCCCACGCAACAAGTTTGATATACAGTCACACGAAACCAAATTGACCAGTCCAGAGAAATGAAGTTAAAAATTATCAATTTATACATTTTTTGTTAATATTAATGATAATCGTCATCTAATCATCTAAAACACATCAATATCTAAGATGACAAACCTGAGGGCAGTTCGGCGCATGCCCATGTAATGCGGACAGTAAAATGAGTGTACGGCATGAAGATTGAGCGTTGTGTTAATGAACTATTCTTAGGGATCAAACTTATAAAAAGCCAAATTGTATTTTCTGATGAGTAATAAAATGAATCTAGCACATGCCGTCGTTCTTTGCGTACGCATACCTAGTCACTGATCCAATAATCTTTAAAATAACATTGTATTCCTTTGCTTATGCATCAAATAAGGCAATGAAAACACTTTTTTTTCAATAGATGTAGGCAAGATTTACCAACTTCTTTTGAACTTCCGCAACTATTTTCAAAGTTTGATTAGTAACACAACGCTCTTTCTTTATGGCTTCATATTTTCACTTCTATCGCGGGAAAAATTTCTAACGCTCGTTTTTTGTTTCTGTTTTGTTCGATGGGTGTGGATTGGTTGGAACATCTTCCCTATCTTGGCTAATCAGGGAACGAACGCTCTAAATCAAGTAAGTTTTTGCTTCTCAACTATTTTTCAGAATATTTTTGAAATTTTCACTGTTTTTATATTTATTTATTTATTTTTGTAGTTTGTTAAGCTTTGACTGTGGCGAGTTTTTCGTGACGTTTGACTCATAAATTTATTTTTTGCGTAAAATCTTTTATGTGTTTTTTTATTTTATTTTAGAAATCAAGATAAAATAATGGATAACTACTAATATTTGTAGCTATACAGTTTGCTTTTTAGATTTAAAATATTACACAAAAAGTTGAATAAAAGAAGATGACGATTCTTCTGTGATACATCTAAATATTTCAAGTGGCCAATATTGGCGTTTCATAATCATTCAGTAAAAAGAGAGAGAAACATATTTCATTTATTTTCATTTAAGCAATATCAAACTTACACTGGAGGAAAATACTTTGAACATAGAAAATATGAGAAGTTCCAACAATATATGATTGGCTAATTTTTAAATCGAATTATTTTACCGTTCAAATACCAGGGTAGGATGAGAATTTTATTTCTTAATGCCGACATAAACTATAAGCTGACTCAAAATAATTATTTTTGCAGTGCATCGCGTTATTTTCGAATGAAAATTTTTGTCGATTTTGCCCTAAATCAAATAATTGCATTCACGCTATACATTGTATGAACTGTATTTAACTAGTAAATGCATTCGGTATTGCTCACATTAAATATAAATTAATTCATATGAACTCAAAGAAATTAAACAAGCGGTAACTCCGTCGCCTATATTGACGCGGGTTCGATCCCAGCTCTTTGCGACAGTTTCTGGTCAGAATCGGCAAGGAGGCCGGGCGGTCAGAGTCGGCGACAGGCCTACGGCCTAATAAACGCTGAAACCGCTATTGTTATTATTATTATTATTAAAAGCAAAGACTTACGCTAGCCTGAAATAATGCTTCTGTAGCGGACATATTTGGGGTGTCCAAGGCAACCCTGCCCCTACCCTGACTCCTTGCTAGCAATTGGTCAGTTTCAGGATGGTCTATGATTGGCTTCCGGTTGAACGGTACCGTAACTGTTAGTGTTACCATATTTTTGCCAAAATGTTGGATTTCCGAAATTAACAAATTTTATGGTAAGGGCTTCGTTGATCGTATTTTCTGATGGCACACGTGTTGGGTTATGCTTGCAAAAATTTCAATTGTTGGCTGATTGAATAAAGATGTTGCAAGCATTTGAAGACATCTGGCACCTGGAAGTTACTAGCTTTGACAGTATGCTCTTATATACCAGGTATAATTGCTCTTATCTTTTTTCAGGTCTTCAAAGGTAAGATACTTTTTTTTTATGAATTTTGACCATATTATATAGTCGATGCACTCAATTTCATGTACATTTTTAAAAATATTTTTACACAATCAATATTTTTCCTATGCATTTTTTTCGTGGTGTTTAATTTCGGTATAGCACGCAAGCGTAGAGTACATCTCCGATCTCGTGACTGCGAAATATCTTTACATATAACAATTTTATTCTTTTACCTATTTTTAATATATCTGAAGGTGCGACCGAACGAAGACTTGGTCAATGCTAATTTAGCGTGAAATAAATATGTTTGGGCAAACTTCAATATTTTTATGTTTTTCACCTACTCATAAATGCACCATACCGTAAGAATTGCATGTAGTGTTAAAAGAATAATTTCGAGGTTAAGAGGATTTCACCAACAAAAAGCTTGTAATCGGTCCCTCCCAATTCATGAACGGTTTGCAAAAAATAGCAGCAATAACGATATGAGTAGTGAAATGAATTTCCTAATCTCCCATGTTAATTTAACGTCCAGATTTTAATGGCAGTTTGTTTTCTTAGTTTGAAATAACATCTTGTACAATTATAATTTTCGAACCATCCGTGACCTCTTCATTGCTGGAGGCCAGCTGCCGTTCACCAATAATGGCAATATTTTCTAAAAAAAAAACCGTTAAAAAATATTGACGTTAAAATTGGTACGATTGTTATGAAAATTAGTGCGATATATTGCGAGAAACTTGTACAAAAATATAGGTTTTTCATGCAATATTTGAATGTATTTTAAATTTGAAATTTTTATGTGTGAAAAATTACACTGGCAAAATAGATATGCACTGCAGGAAAAGGCAGAATGCAGTAATAAGTTTCACTTTCTTACGTAATAACAGATCATAGCCACATGCGTTTTCAGAGCTAACATATTCACTTGGTCGCTAAATTTGAGTTCACCATATTTGTTTTTTTTTCCAGTCACGAGCTAATCTTCCGGGTAGGATGATATCATCAGAAGACCTAGAAAAACGTCCATAAAGTTAGTATTCTAATTTATAATAAATAATTACGTTTCCTGTTTAAATGGGATCATTTAAATCATTTGACGAATTTGAAATAAAAAATAGCCAATATAAAGTTTTTATTGGAGTCCTCCTTAACTTAAAACCGTTTAACCGAGTCAGCGGACTCAGTTCACAGCCATTCGAAGAAAGTCAATTTGAATAAAATTTAATTTTAAACATATCATCTGCGGCCCATGAATTCACTTGTCTGAGCCAATATTCCTTTCACTGTGTTGCAGATTATTATCAACTGCTTGCATCAGCCTTCGCATAATTAAAACCCTCAACCCTCCTAATCCCCTAAAGCTTTCATTTCTTGTCCCCGAAAACCCAACCCCTTTTTATCCTTTTAAACCTTCACTCCTTCTTATCCTTTAAAATAATCACTTATTTTTGTCCATTAAAATCCCCTGCCTTCTTTTCCCTTAAACCCTGACTTATCCTTATCTCATAAAACACTAAATCATTATTATCCCTTAAAACCCTCACTCCTCCTCATCCCATAAAACCCTCACTCCTCCTATATATGTAAAACCCGCACTCCTCTCATCCCATAAAACCCTCACTCCTCCTCATCCCATTAAGCCCTCACTCCTCCTTATCCCATAAAACCCTCACTCCTCCTCATCCCATTAAGCCCTCACTCCTCCTTATCCCATAAAACCCTCACTCCTCTCATCCCATTAAACTCTCACTCCTCCTCATCCCATTAAACCCTCACTACTTATCCCATAAAACCTTCACTCCTACTACCTTCTCTGCCTCTGAGCCTGTGATCGTACAACTTGTGACTGGTGTGGATGGTTAAAAGCTTGAATGTTTCTTCTTATTTGTTTCATGTGCGGAAAGGGGATTTTCTCTTTTTATTTCTGGGCCACACAATGTACAACTTCAATATCTAGGATAATAAATTGTTCTAATATCTACACTCAGCTAAATGAGTGAGACTTTGTTCAATCGTGATTCATTCTTTGTGCATGTGTGGGTTTTCGAGATCTTGCACAAGGAGCGTACCAGTGTTACGTACGCTTTTTGTTCGTGTTGTGGAAAGGAAGCGTGTCGCTATTAGAACATTTTAATCCATTGATTTTTCTCAGTATATAGATCTCGATTACGAAAAACCAATCAATTGTTATCGACTTAATAACACGTCGAGTTCGAGTCAAAAAAAGGACAAAATTCGAATATCGCAGTTTGACTTAACCATGTTAAAAAATGTCACCTAGTATGGACTAACACTATTGATAAGTTTTTATAGATGTGCGCTTAATTTTTCGGATCTAGTGAATTTATCCGAAAAACAAACACTGTAATGAGGAAAAAAAGTTAACATTGTAACATCTGGTAACTTCTGTTGCGATTGTTTCGTTTTCATGCACGCATGCGTGCCCATTTCTAATTTCCACATCGAAAACGTTTTGATGCCCATGTGCGGTGACGAAAAGGATGAAAGATGAGGCAAACTTTTGTTTTGGGGCAAACTTCAATACTTTAATGTTTTTCACCGACTCACAAATGCGCCATACCGTGAGAATTGCTGGTAGCTTTAAAAGAATAATTTCGAGGTTAGGTGGATATCACCAACAAGAGCTTGTGAAAGGTCCCTTCCAATTCATAAGCGGTTTGCATAAAATGGCAGCAATAACGATATAAGTCGTGAAATTAATTTCCTGATCTCCTATATTAATTTAAACGCCCAACAGGTTAATGACAGTTTGTTTTCTTCGTTTGAAATAGCATCTTGTACAATTATTATTTTCGCACAATCTGCGACTTCTTCATTGCTGGAGGCCAGCTGCCGTTCACCAATATTTTCTAAGAACCTGTTAAAAAAATATTGAAGTTAAAATTGGTACGATTGTAATGAAAATTATTATGAAATATTCCGAGAAACTAGTACAAAATGGGTTTTCGTGCAATATTTGAAAGGATTTTGAATTTGCAATTTTTATGTGTAAAAAATTACACTGGCAAAATTGATATGCACTGAAGCAAAAGGAAGAATGCAGTAATAAGTTCCACTTTGTTACGCAATAATAGATCATAGCGACATGCGTTTTCAGAGTCAACATATTCTATTGGTCGCTAAAATTGTGTTCACCATACTAACGTACATTGAGATAAATCGAGCCTTTTAAAATAGGGGAAATAATATTTATCTCAGTACGTTGTTCTCTGGTGGTTGAACTATAATAGGTTCAACCATGGTTGTTCCTGTGCGACTTAGAAAGTTAGACCCAGTCTGCCCCACACAAATTTGACAACTTGTTCTGAAGCGAAGCGAAAACGGAAGTATACAATAATTTTAAAGCCTCTTACCGAGACACGTGTTTTCTCGACGAAGTTACTGGATTTGTGGCCTAAATTTTTCCTAAACAGTATGCCTGCGTGAAATTTTCTTTCATAGAAAGTTTTCCATTTCAGAGAAAACTAAATTTTGAGGATATACTACTTAATTATTCAGTTTGTATGGGGTGTGTGGCCTGTAACCGTTTAGTTACTGTCTAAAATGTACTTAGTTAATCCATGCTCACTCTTCAATTACTGGCACTATGAAGGAATGTCAGGAGCTTAATATCGAATTCATTACCAATGACATTATTGATAATAGTACTGCATTATTGATTATTCTAGGCAAACAATGTTGGAGTACGAAGTCGATTTGTGACCAATTTGAAAAAATTTAACCAATTTTTATATTTTGATATACGAGTTTCTCATAAAACGTAAAATGCGGTGAGTTGAAAGAATTCTACTGATACCTTAACATCGATAGTTCGCTAATGTTAGACTGCACAGTGAGCTTAGGCGGATGACTCAGACATTCGTGCGCGGTAGCTCGGACGGATCTCATAGAAATTTCTGCAATGGATCTCTTGCTGAACTCTGAGACACTTCTGAGCGGGATTTACGACCCATCACTATTGAACATCGAAAATGCACAGGTGATTTACTCTGATATTACAGTGAGACTTGAATGAGAAATTTGTAACAATGGAGGACCGAGATCTGATTGAAATATTCTCAGTCAAGTCTCACCTAAGACGGAGCCCTGAGCGTTGTCTACATAAAATACTGGCAATTACTGAAACAGAATTACGAACTCTAGAAAATGCTCGGGAACAAAATATCCTATGAAATTCAGTAATATAAATTTCAATTCGTCTAAAAAAACTATCGCCGAGCTTACTCATGAATAAACATTCGAATAATCCAATGATCAGAGTGCTCAGAGTGATCAGTGTGCTCTGAGTGATCAGAGTGCTCAGAGTGATCAGTGTGCTCTGAGTGATCAGAGTACTCAGGGTGATCAGTGTGCTCTGAGTGATCAGAGTGATTAGTGTGCTCAGTGTGCTCTGAGCGATCAGAGTGCTCAGAGCGATCATAGTGCTCAGAGTGATCAAAATGATCAGTGTGTTCAGTATACCTAGATTGGGTACTGTGCAACTCGTGGCTCTAATATTTTCAGATATGCTTCATAATTAATGAAAATTATATCGAATTTATTTTATTTTTTATTCTTACGTGCAAAGATATAAGTATACTTATTTAAACAATAATAATACTTCTTAGACTAGGATAGCAAGAGAAATTGATTTTTTTATATAGAATTAATTCTTGAGCTGGAAATGGACTTTATTTTATACTAATTAACTAATCTTGATAATAAATTAAATTTAATAATAGTCGTGTTAGTTTTGTTAAATGAATCATACCACGTTTTTTGCTGGCGATAGCAGTTCGTGAATAAGATTTTCGGAATAAATTTTAATATAGTAATGAAGATTCGAGTGTAAATAAATTCATTAGTAAATCACAAAATAGTTTAATTGCGAGATTTAGAAAAATGTACGTGTAAGGAACGCATGGAAGACTAGGAAAAGTACGTGAACGGCGTAAATTGGGGATAACTGGAGACGATTAACTCCCGTGTACATAAGGTTGGGACCTTTTATTTAGGACCAGAGTCGATGAGCTCAGGCAAACTCAGTTTCTAACCAAAAAACTTGCCCTAGATTGTTCAGCAATTCGGTACGTTATGATCATTCTATTGTTTAAATACAAAATGAACCGCCTAAGCAAGATTACCCTCGCTTGGACTATGATGATGCTGGCACTGGAAGAATGCACCGGCATCGTCATGCGGTGCCCCAAGCTTGCACCAGCATCACCATGCGGTGCCCCAAGCCTGCACCAGCATCGTCATGCGGTGCCCCAAGCCTGCACCAGCATCGTCATGTGGTGTCCCAAGCCTGCACCAGCATCGTCTTGCTTTGCCTCGATCAGCTAAATCAGAAGCCCTCTTTATGATTGGAAGAGACTCTAGCTATCAATTTCTAAAAAACGGATTTGTCTTTGTGAAAAAACGGAATTCAAGTCTTTTGTAACTTGTTCATGAATCTGGTTGCAAAAACGTCGTTAACATATTTAAATTTCCTATGTAGTAAAGTAACCATCAGCTCACTGAAAAATTATTATTATTTTAAAAATATAATGAATACTAATAAATGTATTATCTAGCATATGTAAATTGGAATGAAAACTGTATGAAAAAAATTTTACTACGCCTCCGGTAGCTCAGAATTTTGGTCCCGCGTAAGAACTTACGAGAAGATTACTTGTACCGCTGCACGAGGGTTCTCAAGCACCCTCATACTTCTAGTGCAATTTCAGTGCCATCTGCTCTGCCTTCAGTACGATGGCGTTCTTTCTAGTACGATTGTACTTCTTCTGGTACGTAATCGTGCCCAGACCCTCTCTGGGTTTGTGAATCAATGCGTCACGATATGAATGGAACCCTTTAAATTTGGGGTAATATTCATAAATCACTATTAAATAATTGTTTGTGTTGTCTTTGCACAATGTAATTACCTGTTAATATTATAAAATATTAAAATTCCATCGTTTGTGCTTTTAAATTCTATGTAACGTTAGAGTTATGTCCTTCTCTGGTCGATAGTCGCCTCGCGCACGTCGGTGAGGAAGGAGTGTGAGTGCTGCGTTCCTGAACTTCTCTCCTAATCGGTCGTAGTGCTGGCATTACATTCATTGTTTTAGAAGCGCAGTGCTTTGGATCATGGATAAATATGTGGAATAATGGTACGGTTGTTAAAGATTGTGATGCAGCGCGGTGAACCTAAGCAGGGTGAGGTCGAATACGCGAGAAACGCTGTGCTGCCCGCGGGACACGAGTCCTCTGCCCCGAAATTTGACAATCGCTGGGCACATCGGCGTTCTTGAAGGACGCCCTTCATTCATCATGAACGCGACGTCATTCACCGTGAACGCGACGTCATTTACCGTGAACGCGACGTCAGAAACCTTGGCGAGCTGGCAGTACAAGTGAAAACAAATAATATATGCATATTTGCCGTGCTGTTATTAAAGTGACGTAACAACTAAAGATTACCCGTCGCGCACGCAGTGTATAAAAACAATCAATTTATATCCTTGCCGGGCAGAATAGAATGCAGTAGTAATAAATGAACAATTGCACGTAGCGTATTGTATCTAATAATATAAAAACAGATTTTACTTTTATATAGAGTTGAAATTTTGGAACTGATAGGCAGTTCCCAAGCTAGATTGATATTCAATATATAAACCACTATTTCCGAAATTTCACCCTGACCCTTGGCCTTACCCTTGACATTAATTTACAGTCATTGCCCCGGCAATGACTGCAATGAAAGCAAGTCATCTGTACCCACTAAAAATCCAGCTGCGGAGGGAAAACAACTTGGGAACACCCATCAAATTGTAAACATTGCTGTTCAATCAATGTCATGCGGTGTAAAGCATGAAATGGGTCATAAAATGTGACCCGTGGGGAAGAAATAGCACTACGGGAATAAATTAATATATTTATCAAACTTCGATAGGAAACAACGATGTAACATATGAAACGTATCGTGTATTATCTTCCTCTTCCCGATTTCTAACCGGCAATACATTTTCGAATTACCGCGGCTTTATTTTAGCCATTAAAACGGGTAGCCATAGATGCAATACCAATATTTATCAATGTTCTCACGAAGTCCCGGCGTGTGTTCTTTGCCTGACAGCTTCAATATATCGAGAAGAGTTTGTATGGATTTGTATTTTTAGCTCGCGCGCGTGTTTACCACCCGTCGCATTGTACAAAGGAAAGCCGTTCATGTCCATCGCCACACAACACCGCCTTTAGGCCGACGAATATTGACCTGCGTCTGTCTGTATTATGGACTGTAGGGAGCCGCTGCGCTTCACGCTACAGTGGCAGTCCTAACAGATTACCGTCACGGATTGTTGCTCTTTACTTTGTACTGCTGTTTCATACAAGATTCCTGACGTACGCGGAGTGCTTCACTTCACATTATGCCGGTTGTTTTGTGCAAGATTACTGACATAGATGTGTATAAGAGACAGGAGTGATCNTTTCATACAAGATTCCTGACGTACGCGGATTGTTGCGCATTACTTTGTACTGCTGTTTCATACAAGATTCCTGACGTACGCGGATTGCTGCTCTTTACTTTGTACTGCTGTTTCATACAAGATTCCTGACGTACGCGGAGTGCTGCTCTTCATTTTATGCTAGTTGTTTTGTGTAAGATTACAGACATGGATTGCTGCGCATCACCTTATAGTAGCAGTTTTATGTAGGATTCTACACGTGGATTAATTGCTGCGTTTTACTGTATACTTACTGGTTCACGTGTTAACCTCATGGGTCACTGCGCTTCACCTTACAGTGGTTTAATGCAAGATTCCTGACATGGTTTGCTGCGATTAATTTTATACAGGCAGTTTTGCAGGATAATCTTATGGATCCTTGCGCTTCGTTTCAGTGGGTCGGTTGCTACGCGTTGCAGCGAGTAGAATTCCAGATAATTCTGGAATTCTACTCCAGATAATAGAATTCTGAAATGTTATATGTGCTATTATTTTTAAGTTTGTTCAGTTTCCGGAACGTTCAATAATTTACGTTTGATGTTGGATTGGTCACTTGCATCTGAACTCACGACCGATAGTATCTCTGGAATTGTTTGCAGCCAGACAAGACGAGGTTTTGTTTATATATCGCTTCGGGTTGCTTAGCTGCATGACTTGAGAGAGTTTTTCTTGATCGCTACTAATGATCTTATTTTTGAGTGTACGCGAATTTTTCCTCGTATATGTTTGAAGGGTTTGCAAAATGGGGATTTTTTGGCATTGAACTGCCTCGTACGTGAGCGCGTGTGCCTTATTGAAATTAAAAAAAAAGTAGCATTTATTTAACGAAAAATAAGGCTACCGCATTTTCTCATCATTCGTGCATATTTCAGTAAAAACTTTCATGTATTTTGATTCCAAGGGCGTTTCAATGAAATATTTGATTGATTGTCAACACAACGGTCATTAAGAGGCTGTTATTTCTATTGATTCTCTATTAATTAATTTGTAATTATGTTCACTTACATAATTTTAGCTCATAATAATTTGAAACATTGATAGCTTCGAGCAAACTTTGTTTGTCTTTTTTTCTAATTCTGATGAAAGTCAAGGCAAGATTTGCGTTAGATGGAGTTTGGTTAAACTTTAATGCGCCTGCTGAAAAGGATTAGAAACTTTAAGTATCTTCATAAGTTGTTTGCTCAAAAACATGACGGGCAGCATATATCATATATATCAACGTGATATTAAGGATTTAACTTTCTCGATTAATTAAATGCAATTGAAATTTTCTCGTAAAGGAAACGTGGTAAAAAGACCTCGACTGCTACTTCACATTGCCTAAACGTAAAGAGCGAAGATGAATTTAATCGTTTTCTATATTATACTTTGATGTTTCTTCGTGAAGTAGAAAAACCTTTGATGTTTAATATTCCTCGGCGTCACCTTCTTTGATATATACATATAAATTAAAGGTGAATGTTTAATATACACTTCAACTGATATTTATTTTTGGTAATTAATGAGTCCTTTGATGAGTTCCTTTTGAGTGGGTGATAATTAATCACTATATGGAAATTTTATCCCATTTTGCATACTCAAAAAGACTTGTTTGACTGGCTAGCAATGAGAAGCTGCTGTCAAACTCTGTAAAATGTCTCCGAGTTATCAGATTAATGAGCTGCGAGTTGACGAACAAAGTTTAATAAGGAAAAAGAATGAGTTTCACATTTTTGTGACGTGTCTGTGTGTAAAATTTAAAGTGCGTATGTCGTTTAGAAAGATGATTGATTAGTATACAATTTTTGTGAATGATTTCATATTTCCGATTCAACGATCAGCAACGTAATACAATGACGATAACGAATGAAATTCACTGAATTGTGATATTTTACTTGATCGAAATGTAGTTTGGATTTGGCCCATGGACTTGAATATTATAATGTTGAAGTGAAGGTTATCACCGTCACGAGTTCCGGTTTGCTCTTCTTCCACATTCAGGCCTGATACCTGCACCGAGCGTTGCAAACATGGTGAGTGACAGGACTTTTGTTGTATGGTTAAAGATTATATCGTGAAATCTCAACCTTTTCTTACTAATAATAATTAAAACATGACGACAAAGAATATTTAGCTGGATTTTAGAAGTGTGTTAATACCTATAACGAGCTCAAATTTCGGAAAGTTTGATGGGATCTACACTATCAAAGTTTTGGCATTATAAAAATTTCACTTCACCAATTGACTGAACGGCATGAACGGCATTGATCAATTACGGTTACTGAAATATATATAACATTTTGCTCAGCAAGCTTAAAGTTAATTTTGATTCGGGTTCTTCAGGTGGGTCAAATTGACGCAGGTAGGATGTTTGTTGATGTTAGTGAGAGGTTTGTTGCTGTAGGTAGTAGGTTTGTTGATATGGGAGGATGGATGTTAATTTGTTCAAATGGTTAGGGTGTTTGCTGATATGGTTAGGATGTTTGTTGATATTGTTAGGGTGTTTGCTGATATGGTTAGGATGTTTGTTGATATGGTTAGGGTGTTTGCTGATATAAGTAAGAAGTTTGAAGTAATAGGATGAAGGTTTGATATTATGGGTAGGAGATTTTACTTAGAGATGCTAAATTTTGATGATTCATAGATGCGCTGAGCATTTACTCGCCCAACGCAGTGACTGTTGTTGAAATTTGATAAATTGGTCCACCCTGAAAACTTTCCATCTATTAAATAAATTCCATCTAAATAAATAAATAAATTTCATCTATTTAAATAAATTACTCGCTGACATGCCTTGCACATCCTTAATTGAAGCATAATTGTATGCAATTCAAGTTAGTGGTACGAGAGCTAGAAATTCAAACATATTTAGCACCATGAAATTTACTGCCTTGGATACAACCAATGCTGAACTACAGTATTTTAGATCAGTGGACTGCGATTGAAGAACGTTATTTTATTTCATTAAAAATTTGTAAAAGTAATTGCAAATTTTTACGACATGGCCGTTATACCTAAAAGTTGACAATTTTATAAAAATGTGCAGTTTTTCAGTGCTCGACGTCCATGACTTCAGTTCTCGCAGCTCCAGCTGCTCTTGTTTTCGACGATCATTTATTTCTGTTTGCTGTCAAGAACAGTCGAGTCTGCGGCTGCCACTACCTTAATGATGGCATCGCTGCTGCCGCTGCTGAACCGCTAGCCTCTATAGTCTATAGTCTATTGTGTATAGTCTATAGTCTATAGTCTATAGTCTATAGTCTATAGTCTATAATCTATAGTCTATAGTCTACATAGTCATTCAGATGGCAAAAGCCCCATGCACTTGCTTCCATGCTGCTGGCAACAGCTAAGGTACTCGCTGCAATGCCTCTTTTATTTGTGGCCAATGCTTGTGTTTTCCTTATTTATTAGGCAATAAACACGCACCATTAACAGTTGAAAATAAATATGCTTCGTTTACCCATGACATCAGAAGTGCATCGTTTAACCACTGACAGCAAAACACTTTTCTACCGCTGGCAAAGATCATACAACGGTTTACCACTGCCAACATCATTCACTGTTTTGCCTCTCTAAATTATCATGCATCTGTTTTACAGTAGCAACAACCATGAAACGTTTCACTATTGCAACAAGCACGCTCCGTTTACCCCTGAAAGAGGTGGTCACCTTACCAGGGGTAAACGAAGCACGAACTATTTAGTCACAGCCATAACATTACTGTTTACATAACCGACTGTTGAACATGCGCACATGTTTACGTTTAATTTATTTATTGATTGATAGTGAAAACGTGTTAATGTCTCCACGCATTGCGGTACTCCAGTGGCTTGGTATCAACATACGAGTTGAATCGAACGTTCGCTCTGAAGCTCATCTCGTCTGTCCGCGTTTTCTTGCCCACATAATGACATTAATTTTAAAGATTCCTCTCGGTGTATATTCATTCGTCTTTAAAAAACATTTTGTTTCAGCTTCCGGACGAAAAGTCATTATATCAGCTGGTATATAGAGACTATTTTATTTTAAATGTGTTAGAAGTTGTATAACAAGGGCAAAATGTTACATCTTACGGTTTAATTTGCTCATGGCTTGCAAGCATTAAAATTTGTTGTGGCAAATTGTGTGTATTAATTAACTAAAACTAAAAATAATTTATTAAGGTTTCGTCTTCCTGACGTTATTTCGTACAACCACCATAACGATCTTTACTTCATTTTATCGTTTCGTCTTCACGACAGAACATTAGTACATTTCAGTGCCGTTTTACCACAAACAATGTTTTTACGCAAATGTCCTTAAGTTTCGTATTTTGCGCTTGAGAAATTTCAACTGGAAGCACTTGCTGTGGACGTGCACTGAAATTTAAATTGAAGTGAAGAATGTCAAATTAATGCGAGAGGAATTTTGACGCGCGCCATTCTGTGTCGTGTAGCACGGATGGATTCAGAGTTTTTTTGTAGCTCTTGTGTTCCTCAGCAGCAATAAGGCTTTATGTTTTAATTACTTCTGAATTTTTTAGAAAAGACTCTACGATGAAAGTCACAAAGTCTCAAATGATGACAGTCGTATTCATACAGTCCTGTACACGCAGTCTTGTAAGCGCTTTTTTTACACACTTTCTTGTATACCGCGGCAATTCTAAACTCAGTTCTGTATACAGTAATCATTTTCCGCATGCCTTCGTGTATATACGCAACTGTTTCTTCATCTTCTGTATCACAGCTGAAATAAACTATTCATTGTGCCATAAAGCTGAGCGAATAATTGAACTTCGAGTTGATTTTCTATAGTCGTCTCGGTCAAGTTCAATTTTCAGTGTAAGAAGATTCAATAATGGATATGAATTTTCGGGAAGGCATGCAGCGTTTGTTTTGTCTGTGCCAATTACAAAAATTTTCGGGAAGGCATGCAGCGTTTGTTTTGTCTGTGCCAATTACACACCCGGGAAACAATTCCATCATATAAATTCATCACTCAACAATTTCATATAAAGGGTGTATGGGGTACATTTGAAGGGTGTATGGGGTGCATTTGAAGGGTACATTGAGTACATTTGAAGTGTGCATGGGGTACATTTGAAGGGTACATGGGGCACATTTGAAGGGTGCATGGGGTAAATTTGAAGGGTACATTGAGTACATTTGAAGGGTGCATATGGCACATTTGAAGGGTGCACGGGGTACATTTGAAGGGTGCATGGGGTACATTTGAAGGGTACATGTGGTACATTTGAAGGGTGCATGGGGTACATTTGAAGGGTGCATGGGGTACATTTGAAGGGTGCACGGGGTTTATTTGAAGGGTGCATGGGGTACATTTGAAGGGTGAATAGGGTACATGTGAAAGGAATGAGAGGCGAATTTGAAGGAGATAAGATCGTTTATAATTTTATCGTCCTTAAAGCTTTGTGAGTTTTTATACGCAAATTAAGCATGCCCAAGTTGAAAAGGGCTCAAGGTGCTGCAGGTTCGTTTGAATCGGTCGGTGCTAAGTTAATCTGCTGCTATTAATATCATTATTATGACTGTTATTAATATGATTATTATTATAGCCTATATCTTTGAATTCATCGATTTTTTAACATGCTTTCCAGGAACACATTGAATACGAAGCAACGTGCTGGTCATAAGAAAAGATCCTGTGCATATTTATTTAATGAATGTCGTATTAGGTGAACCCATTGCCCACACCAGCTACATATGGAGCATCGCGCCGGTCATAAGATAATATAGTGAACATAATGAAGAAATGCGATATTATGTGATCCCATTACCCACACCAGCTCCATGGAGCATCGCGCCGGTTATAAGATAATATAGTGAACATAATGAAGAAATGCGGTATTATGTGAACCCATTACCCGCACCAGCTTCATGGCGCTCACGTTAAAGATGGCACATTCTGTTCACGGTAGACGACGCTTGCATTCCACGAGCACCAGGCAGTGAGCGCTCGCCTTTAGTTCACGAAGGCGTTGTTTCGGGAGCATCGCTTCCGCTTCACGGCCGTGAGCACACAGCCTTTTATTTTAGCGGAATACATCCGAATTTAAAATATTTTCTGTCGAACAAGAATGAATCGTTAGAATTTCACTAGATTTTTGAATGCAATTTCATCGGCGTGGCAATCTCTGGATAAAGAAAAAAAATGACACGTAAAATTTCTTTAGCGAGCAATACAGTTTCTTATTTAGCGACTTATTCTATCTTTTTGTGAATTAAAGTAGAGGCAATATCAGCCAAACGATGTACCTTGATGTGTCCTGACATGCCACATGTTAATGTTGCACGTCTACTGCAGCAAGGGATTTTAGATGAAAAAATATCAACTGTGGAAGTTTTTTTTTTCGTTTGGAAGATATTCTTTCAAATGGAAGATCATGAAATGTCAGGAAAAAAAATTTTGATCGTGCTCGAGCGTCACAACGTACAATGCTAATGCTATTTCGGAACAATCGTTCGAAGTAAACATCATGGACGAAAAACGCTTCCATAATGTGTTTTTGAATTGAAATTATTCGTCACTTTGTCTTAGTCACAATTGGTCACTTATAATTTGAATGCTGACCCCCATGAGAAAGTTATTACAGTAAGTCATAACTTATTGAAAGTATTATACAACTTATAACACATTTTAAAAACTATATCTCTAAATACTGGCTAACCGAATGACCGTGCGTCGACAAGTTGAAATCAAAAGATTTCATAAGACGACTGACCACACGTTTACTGTGAAGCTTCAGAAGTAATGGCATTTGTTATACTAAAGAATGCGGTGTCACAGGCGGCAGACGAAATGAGCTTCTTAGCGAACGCTCGATTCAACTCATTCCGACCGGGGCTTATACAGGGTGCGGCGCGGGAACTTACTTATTTGAATTGCGCGCCACGTGGCGGCCATTAGTCCTTGGAAGGTGGCGCCATGCGCAATATGGTGCGCGGGCTATGAAGTTTTTCGTCCACTCAGTTCAGTTGCGACCATGCAGTGGTCGAGAGAGGAGCGCGCGTTCGCAGTCTCTGTGTACTNTAATTGAGCCTCGCAGCGCATCACCTGCGGCTTCTGCCTCGAGAAAGGGAAATGCTGAATTAGGCCGGGTTTGGGGTTCTCTTTAAACTTAACGAGCACTTTGGTTAAATGATTAATAAAAATTAGTGAATAAACAGGAGCGTTACCAGCGTAACGTGAGCACGCGGCCTACGTTACCAGCGTAACCAGGATAAAGAATATAAAACAGAATTTCATTGCCTATCATCAAATTGAGTTCTTTGATAGCAAGAAATTCGTAGCCATAAATTCAAACTAAATATCAGTCGACTATTGTTTGTGATGTTATAAAGACTCATTTTGTGATCAAATAATTTACACTGAATCGTCGATCCGAATTTAAGAAAATACGTTAATTTAAATTTCGATGCGAGCTAAACTGATCCAATTAAATTGTAATGAACGCGATCATTAATGCGGCAGGAAATCGGACTCGTGTTTTGATCGGAAGCGAAGTTGATACTCCAATTAGAGTGTTTACTCAGTGTAATGCCCACTCCTTTAATTTAAAATATACTGCCATAACTGCAGGCTCAGCGTGCAGGTGCAAGTGCACTGCCATAACTGCAGGCTTAGCATGCAGGTGCAAGTGCACTGCCATAACTGCAGGCTCAGCGTGCAGGTGCAAGTGCACTGCTATAACTGCAGGCTTAGCGTGCAGGTGCAAGTGCATTGCTATAACTGCAGGCTTAGCGTGCAGGTGCAAGTGCACTGCCATAACTGCAGGCTTAGCGTGCAGGTGCAAGTGCACTGCCATAACTGCAGGCATAACTGCAGTGTTTAGTGCATTAGTGCATATGATACAAATTGATACTCATATGTGCTTCCGGGTGCATTGCCAGTTAAAATATTTTCTTTTGCTGTGTTAGCACTTCGATGGAAAAATTTTCCATTTAATAAATTTTACAATTATAGTGAAACTTTAATGCTGCCTCCATTGCAAGGGTGCTTGAAACGTCGATTATTTGTTGATACAACAAGCTTGTTTCCATTAATTTGTGTGAATTTGAGAACCTTTCCCGTGCTCTGTGCATACAGACTTTTAAAATTTTAAGACTTTTGAAATTTATAGAGTGGATGAAAGTCAACCAAGTAACGAATAGAAATAAACAAGTGCTGGTTGATATTAACGATTAGACAAGACTCAGTTAGCGATCAGAAAAAAGAAAAAAAATTGTCCTAGAACTTTAAAATGATATTGCTGCATTCGGAACGTCATTAATGAATTAAAATTACTTCCTCAAGCCTGAATTTCAGTCCACTAACGTTATGTGAAGAATATTGTTCGACCCTTGAATCTAAATCAATAAATCCTCTGGCCATCTATCGTTCGTGTTTGAACAAGCTAATTCTGCCAACTTATATCAATATACTTGTAAAAAGCTGCTTTTCCTCTGATGGCTAAAAAATATAATTGATTCAAGTGAATTCAGTTATCATAAGCGCCTAAGCATTTTTCAACTTTAAAAATTCATTAAAGTGCATTTAAAGTGCATTCAGTTTCAGTACTGATGGTTCGAGATCTAATTAAATTCTTTATGTTTTTGAAGCCATCATTGAATACTTCAGTGATAGTATCCGATCCTAAGTAATTAATCCCTGAACTCCAAATAAACTACTCAGTAAAAGTATCTGATCCTAAATAATATGATAGATTCTCTCCTCGATTAATTTGATCGCATTTCTAATTAAAAATGGAGATGCTCCATGTTAGACGCTGCAGTTGCGTAATGAATGAGCAGAGCTTCTCTCATCTCCATGGTTGTATGAATAATAAGGCTGTTCATACGCAGTACTGCAGTAGCTCAGCATAGTTCATACGCAGTACTGCAGTAGCCTAGCATAGTTCATACGCAGTACTGCAGTAGCCTAGCATAGTTCATACGCAGTGCTGCAGTAGCCTAGCATAGTTCATACGCAGTGCTGCAGTAGCCTAGCATAGTTCATACGCAGTACTGCAGTAGCCTAGCATAGTTCATTCGCAGTACTGCAGTAGCCCAGCAAAGTTCATACGCAGTACTGCAGTAGCCCAGCAAAGTTCATACGCAGTACTGCAGTAGCCTAGCATAGTTCATACGCAGTACTGCAGTAGCCTAGCATAGTTCATACGCAGTACTACAGTAGCCTAGCATAGTTCATGCGCCGTGCTGCAGTAGCCTAGCATAGTTCATGCGCCGTGCTGCAGTAGCCTAGCATAGTTCAAACGCAGTGCTGCAGTAGCCTAGCATAGTTACTTTACAGTGCTGCAGTAGCGTAACATAGTTCGCGTGCAGTTCTGCAGTAGCCTAAATGTTATCTTTAGCCTCAGGGGATTCTCTTGTATAGCACTAACATGTCCCCAAAGCGCTAGTCATAAACGGGGGATAACAAAACTATATTTTTCCATAATACGTTTTGTTTACCTTCTCACAGTAATCATAACGTATTTTACCTTGAGGCAAAGCATAATGGTTCATAAACTTGTTTCTTCCAAAGTTCTATCCCTATTGCCTAGTGTAACTCGACCTGAATTCGTTTTAATGAGGATAATAAGCCCAGTGTGGATAACTTGACGACGAATAGAGCGTTCCAACTTGAACTTTTATTGTCTGATCATCTGGTCGTATCCTGCTATTATGGCTCTTAGAAAACTATGCGATGAATTGAGCGTTTCAATGTTAACTTTTATTGTTTGATCATCAAGTCATTGCCCTGCTATTATGGCTCTTATAAAACTTTACGATGAATTGAGCGTTTCAATGTTAACTTTTATTGTTTGATCATCGGGTCATTCTTCGGCTATTGCTGTAATCAGTAACTTCACGACGAATTGAACATCTCCATTCAAACTTTTATTGTCCGATCGTTTACTTTTTCAAACCAATGACCTTGAATTGGAGATCAATCAGAAAAGTGCTTTAGTGGCGTAGTAAAGCAGATCATGTATTCTGCTAATTTAATTTACTGCAAGCGAACCGACTTACGGAAGAGGAAATATTTCTCATATATATATGGAGAATAGCAGCTGTAATTCAAAGCATATGTGGCGTTAGAGAGAAGAGTTTATGAGCTCTATGGTTTGAAGGTATAATTAAACTACTACGTCGTAATAATCAGACTATTATTAAACTATTACGTTTCCTATATTTTTACTTCTTACGAGAATATTGGTTCTATTAATGCATGACATTACTCATACGAATAGGTTCAAATTTGTCATTACAGGGAAGTCGTTTCTTGGAAACTGTTACAATCCCTATTCTGTTGTCTTGTACAACTTCTCTTACATGTAAACACTACAGGTTTTTCTTCTGACCAAAATTTATGCGTGTATTTATGTCTAAGATATTTAGCATTGCTCTACTGTGTGCTGCCATGTAAAATAACCAGTTATATTTCTTTCTCAAATACTGTTAACTGCCTTTTCATGTATGTGCCAACAGAAGTATTCGCGTCCGACAACAGTCGATACCTTTATTTATTGCTTTGCATGTCTAAACTTCCATCGCATTGTCTAGAATAAGATAATTTTGGTGCAGTAAAAAATTCTTTTGCCCGTGTCCGCAGAAGGCTCCCTATACGACAACAACAACTACCACGAAGAGTGTCTTCGGTGCAACTCGTGTGGCATCAACCTGACGGGACCGAACCAGAAGCGGGCGCGTCGCTACAAAAACCACTTCTTGTGCGACCTGCACTTCGCCGATGTGGCCCTCATGGAGACCTCGGACTTCCTGCATCAGCTTCGGTCCTTCAAGCCCCAGAGTCTCGGATGCGCCGTCGCCAGAAGAAAGTCCTCCACGACCCTCATCTTCCCTCTGCCCCCGCAGGCCTGTGCCGGTGGGTGGAGCCCTGGGTCTTGCTGTTTGGAGGAATAGGATTAGCAAATTATTGGCTGTCATTGTATCATGCTGAGTTTAAATTTTTTCGTAATGTGTGAATTCATCATTGTTCGGTTAGCATATGTCAATTAGAATACGTATAATTCAAAAATTTTTCATCGCGGCTGACCTTTTGCTTTGATATTTTGTACAAAACGTTCTATTGGTATTTTAGCTTCTTCATATCCGTTACCCGCACACGGCGAGTATTTTTGATAAGATTCTCTTTTACAGGCACGTACATGTTTCTTGTTTCAAGACAACCTCTGCTTTTCGCGAACAAGTTCCGGTCATTTTACTTTCCAAGTCTATCCTGCTTCTTGTTTCAAAACGAGTTCTGCGTTTGGCGACCGAGTTCCCGTTTGTGTTCTGCGGTCCCGTTGTGCATTTGATAAATGTGTTCCTCATTTTGTGCTCTGCAGACGAGTTCTGCTCGGGCTACCCCCACAACCTGATCCCCACCCCGGGCTACTGGATTGAGTGTTCCGGCCATGCGCTGCCCGACGACACCATTTGGGACGAGTCCGAGCCCGAGAGTGGCGACTACGAGGTCGCGTCATGCCACTCCGACCAGCCCGACCATATGGACCAGAATGTCCAGGTCAGACATCTTTATTATTGATTGTCTTGACGAACATATGGACCAGAATGTCCAGGTCAGACACCTTTATTATTGATTGTCTTGACGAACATATATGGACCAGAATGCCCAGGTCAGACATCTTGGCTAGTGACAGCTTCGACGATCATATATTTCAGAAGATACACTTTGTACAAGTCAAACATTTCGATTAGAGATTGCCTTGACAGCCACAGGCACCAGATTGTTCTTCTGTTCAGATATCCATATCTTAATAAGTGTCTGTTTATTGATGATCACGTGTTCTAGAAGATACAGATCAGACATCTTGATTGAGTTTTTCATTATGGTCATATAGTATAAAGAGTGTCTTGTTCAGATACAGGGTGATTCACTGAAACTTCCTGATTTTAAATATCAATAAAAGAAAAACTAGTAAAGATATCATTACAATATAAATTTTATTGAAAAGGCCTCACCTGAATTTTTTTATAATTTAGTTTTAAAAATGCACCGCTCAAATGACGGCCTCCATTGTCAGTGAATGCATTCAGTTAATCAATTTTTTGAAGTTCCGTTCAACGCGTTAAAGCATATTGACGGGTATGTTGGCGATGGCTTGGCGTATGTTGTTCTTCAAATGAGGTAGGGTTCTTGGACAGTCATTGTTAACAACTGATTGAAGATAACCACATAAAAAATTATACGGAGCCAAATCGGGGGTTCGGGCGAGCTAGTAGAGTACGGAATGCTCATTGGGTAACGATAATGGAACGGCCATTGACAAAGTACGCCTCGACAGCAAATGCACGCTGCTCACTTGTCCAATGCATCGTGGCAACTGACTGATTAGGCGGGACACAAAACTTCATGACCTGGCATTTTGTATGAAATACTCTACGCCTTTTTCCCATAACATCTGTCAAATGTAGAAAATTTCCGTGAATCATCCTGTATTTATCGTGATTAGTGAAAGTTTCTTGACTGCCATGGGTAACTTTCATGTACAGATCGTTACCGATTACAGTTGAGATGCCTATTGAACTTTCCTAAGTTTATTTAGATTTAAAATAGTGATTATCGTCCCTATTTGGTTCCTAGTTTATATGTTTGAGTGCATTCACTAGCATCACTCACCACTGCCGCTGGCATAACCGAGAGACTTAATCATTAATTGATATATTACGGTCTTAATTAATAATCGATATCTTTATGTGTTCATATTAAGGTGCTAAACATTCTTCCCCTCGGGTATCAGTTAATCATTGATTCATTCAAGTTTTAATCATCGATTTTTTTCTGGCATTAATCATCGATCCCCTCAGATATTAATCATAATTATCAATCACCTCAGGTTTACCCCGGAGGTCAAGTCCCACTCATCAACGAGCCATCGAAACAAAAGACGTCGATCCAGGAGCAGTGGGAGCGCAACGGGCAGTTCGAGCTCACTAGCATTGAGCAGGAGACTTACGAGCGTTACTTCTACGGCAGTGAACATTGGAACTATTTTACCCAGGACGATGACTTAGGTCCTGTCATACTCTCCCTCAAGCAGGAGACCACCAACGGCAGGGACCAGTTTAGGTGAATAACGTCTGATGATCTTCAATATTATTCATGAGTATTTTGAATTTGCTCGATTTTTTAATTAAGAATATTTGTTATCACAGTATTGCGTTGATCATGCACATTGCCCATGGTACAGGCATTGAATTTCAACTCACACCTTAAAAGGAAATTTTTTTTAATTTTTTCATAATCAAAAGCTAGCTTGTGTAGCATGTAAAACAATCACATAAGTAGGTTCTTGAGTTTAAAACACTGCGGTGGTGGCGGTAACATCGATTGGCGGTTCTGCCAATTAATTTAATACACTCATGACCTTTAATACACTGCCGCAGGATCATGATACGCACAATCTCTTTAATACGCTAATGGCTTTAATACACGGCCGCAAGATCATTGTGCGTGCAATCTTTTAATTCGCTCATGACTTTGATACACTGCCGTGATGGCGGCAGCATCATAAAGTACACAATGTTATTAATACCGCCAAGACTTCAATACGCTGCTTTAGGATTATGGTGCACAAAAGTCTTTTATGCGTTCACTACTTCAATTCACTGCGGCAGAATCATGGTGTACCATCTTCTTAATACGTTCACGACTGCAATACACTGCAGCAGAATCATGGTTCTTAAAATATTTTTAATACGTTCACGACATTAATACACTGCTGCTGACTCATGGTGCACCATTTTTTAATACGTTCACGACATTAATACACTGCTTTAGGGTCATGGTGCTTAAAATCTTTTTAATACGTTCACGACATTAATACACTGCTTTAGGGTTATGGTGCTTAATATCTTTTTAATACGTTCACGACATTAACACACTGCGGTAGGATCATGATGCAAAATTTTTTTTATACGTTCACGACATTAATACACTGCGGCAGGATCATGATGCAAAATTTTTTTTATACGTTCACGACATTAATACACTGCGGCAGGATCATGATGCAACATTTTTTTAATACGTTCACGACATGAACACACTGCGTTAGGATCATGGTGCTTAAAATTTTTTTAATTCGTTCACGACATTAACACACTGCCGCAGAATCATAATGCACCATTTTTTTAATACGTTCTCGACATTAATACACTGCGGCAGGATCATGATGCAACATTTTTTTAATACGTTCACGACATTAATACACTGCGGCAGGATCATGGTTCGTGGCATTATTTTTGATACGTTCACGACTGCAATACACTGCCGCAGGATTATGGTGCAACGAATTTTTAATACGTTCACAACATTAATACACTGCCGCAGGATCATGATGCACCATCTTTTTAATACGTTCACGACATTAACATACTGCGGCAGGATCATGGTGCTTAAAATCTTTTTAATACGTTTACGACATTAATACACTGCGGCAGGATCATGGTTCGTGGCATCTCATACACGGTGCACGGTATGGTGCCGGCGTCGTGCGTGTTTGCGGACCGGTAACATAGACAAGAAAATAGAGCGTAAGTACTTACGTTCACTTGGCAAGTTTTGAAAGTATGGTCCCTCCAGCACATGAAGTATTGTGGAAAATCCTCAGCCATATCCCCTGGATCATCAGACAATACCACTGCAATACCACAATTCATGAGCGTGACAACGGTCATGTTGTAATATATAATATTAATGCAATGACGCAATTCATGAATACTATGTATTAAGATAAGATATTAAATGGAAAAAAACTTGTGCATATATTGAAGATTTCATGCATGTTGAAGTTTAGCCAGATATTTATTCAAAATAATTTTGATCACTTAAGCATAAGTTGAACATGTTTTGGTTCAACATTCGTGGAATCTAATATCATGAGTTCAAAATTAATGTGTTTGACAGGTCAAGCAATGAAGGTTTCTACCTAAATTTGCTGAACCTATGACGAGGTTTCAAAATTATAGCGACCAATATGTATATTTGAGATCAAAATTCAGCAAAAAAATCTGAGTATCCAACATGCTTTTTATAGGTTGAACAAGTACTATTATATGAGTAGAAATTCAAGGACTAAGGCTCAGAAATAAAATGCTATGAGCGTAAATTACGTTGGACCAAAAGCGGTTATATAATTAATTTTGAATTAAAATAAACATAATTGAGCCTTGCAGCGCATCACCTGCGGCTTCTGCCTCTAGGAAGGGAGATGCTGAATTAGGGGTTGGGGTTCTCTCCAAATTTAACGAGCACAGCAATTAAATGATTAATAATAATTAGTGAATAAACAGGAGCGTTACCAGCGTAACCAGCATAAAGAATATAAAAACAGAATTTCATTGCCTATCATCGAATTGAGTTCTTTGATAGCAAAAAATTCGTAGCCATGAATTCAGACTAAATATCCATCGATTATTGTTTGTGATTTGATAAAGACTCGTTTTGTTATCAGATAATTTATACTGAATCGTGATGATGATCACCACAACGTCACTCGACTGAGTGCCGCCCAGGCCCACCCCCCTCCGGAGCGCCGAGCCGGTCTTGCCACACTCTGATCAGTTGTTATCAATTTATTAACGACGTTTCGAATGTAACAACATTCATTTTCAAGTTACAGGAAGCATTGAATACAGAAATTTTGATGGAAATAAGTACATGTTACATGTAAATAGGATACAACAAGAAATTTTGGAACCGCGAAAATAATTTCGAAACAATCTCAAAGCTTAGAAAATCAGGTACATTTATTTATACATTTATTTGTACATATAAATGAATATGTATAAGGTAAATAATCGCAATTAATCGAACATGCGAATCGAAAAACATGAGTTTTGGAGCTTGTACTCACTTACATAGCCTGCATTTATTCCGCTGGGACTTGTCACACGTTGCGCCGAGACGACATGCCAGCGTCTGAGCTTGGTGAGCGTATGGTATGGTATGGCCTGACCAGCTGTTTATTTCAGGCGTCATTCGACCCTTATGTTTTTTGTTGAAAAAAAACCTAAAAAGGTTCTTAGCTATCGGCTGGAAACAGGGCGTTGCGGATTCACGTCTGTTTTTTCAGTCGAATATGGCGGG
>NW_025944931.1:0-38421 GCF_000764305.2 Hyalella azteca | reverse complement strand
GAGGAAGGTAAATTATCGTGGCATCTTTCAGGGTTACTTGATTAAATCAAACATAATTAGTGTGAGAGGGCATTAGTGAGAGGAAGGTAAATTACCGTGGCATCTTTCAGGGTAACTTAATTAAATCAAACATAATTACCACACCTTGATTACTTGACCATAGCTACCTTAACTTTATTACCTCCCCATAATTACTTCAACTTTACTACCTCACATTGAATACCTGACCATAACTATCTCAAATTTATTATCTCAACTTAATTACCACCCCATGATTAGTCCACTTTAATTACTTCATATAAATTACCTCACTTTCATTAACCCATCTTAATTACCTCACGATATTTAGCTCACAATAATTATCTCCTATTAATTACCACCTTATTAATTACTTCATAATAATTACCACACATTATTTACCTCACTTTAGTTACCTCACAATAATTACCTCACATTAATTACCTCACATTAATAACCTCACAATTATTTCCTAACATTAATTATCTCACTTTAATTACCTCACATTAATTACCTCACATTAAATACCTCACATTATTTAACTCGCATTAATTACATCACATTAATTACCTTACAATAATTACCTCACATTATTACCTCACATTATTTAACTGGCATTAACTACCTCACACTAATTATTTCACATTAATTGCCTCACATTGATTACCTCATATTAATTATCTCACATTAATTACCCCACATTATTAACCTCACAATAATTATCTCACATTGGATACCTCACAATAATTTCCTCACATTAATTATCTCAAATAAATTACCTCACATCAATTACCTCACATTAAATAATCTCACATTAATTATCTCATATTAATTACATCAAATTGATTACCTCACACTAATTACCTCACATTAATTACCTTACATTAATTATCTGACATTGATTACCTCACATTAAAAACCTCAAACTAATTACCTCACACTAATTGCCTCACACCAATTACCTTACACCAATTACTTCACACTAATTACCTCTCAACGTTATTATTAAATCAAGATATACAAACAAATCATACAAATAAATAAGCCCCATCCACTACTTTAATCGTCTCTGTTCTTAAATGACGTAAATAAAAGTAAATCTAACACGAGGTACTCATGAATGTGACTATATGAATGTGACTCATGGTACTCACTGAATGTGACTATATGAATGTGACTCATGGTACTCACTGAATGTGACTATATGAATGTGACTCGTGGTACTCACTGAATGTGACTATATGAATGTGACCCATGGTACTCACTGAATGTGACTATATGAATGTGACTCGTGGTACTCACTGAATGTGACTATATGAATGTGACTCGTGGTACTCACTGAATGTGACTATATCTCCACAGCCGCTCTTCTAAGACTCACCACAGCTTGTGCAGCCTGCAACAAACGAAATTGGTACACTTGAAACGACATATTCAACTTTGTCTCCACCTATGAGAAGATTTACACGCGTTCATCTGACCACCTTTGCTCAGACTGGCCGAGGGTTGCTGTTGTTGCAATGATGCAAAATCAAGGCGAAATGATAACATTGCTCATGTGGTGATCACTCATAATGATATTTGATAGACATGGAATAATGTTTTGACTCCATCCGTTATTACCCATTATGAGAAATTAATTAGCATTTTTTCTAAGTTGTTGGAAGCCGTCGGTACGCGAATCTCATTTTAGATTCAAAAATTATTCTGGCTGACTGTGCATGACTTGAATTTAGCAGCTGAATTATGACACGATAGTATAAATAATATATATAGTATTATCATTACAATATCACACTCTATTAAATAAAGAATTATAATAGTGAACTGTTATAGAAATTACACTTTCATTTGTGATACTTTTCTGAACATTGTTGTTCCCGTGCATTTGAATTCAAACACACAACTTCCGTGAGAAGCGAGTTTTATTCTTAAATTCAGTAAAATATAAAACTTTACTCGATTTCATGTGGACACACGAGATAAGTGATTCCTTTCAGGTACAAATTATAATTAATAAATGCCGTTGCAATTACGAAGATATTCATCGACATTATCGCATACGTTAATTATTGAAGAAATCGGAATACGAGTTGAGAAGTAACGAAATTTCGCGACACTTTTTTGATTTAATTCTGGACATAGACTTGCGAAATAGTTCGTTGTTTCAATAGTGCTTCGGTTTGGACTGCTATCATATGTGTAATTAAAGCGTACCTACACCACTACACCAGCGAGCAGCACAACTACACCAGCGAGCAGCACAACTACACTACAACTACACCAGCGAGTAGCACAACTACATTACCAAATTCATAATCCAAACTTCGTATTTTTGCTCTAAATTTGATGGAAGCCATATTAGCGCACGCGAGGTTGATCAACGCGTTGTTTGAGTTGTACAAGACTTAGGCTAACACTGTTTAGTCGCCGTAAAACGGTTTACCGGCATTCTAGGGCCGACCGTGGTGTTTAAAAACACTGTTATCGTTAACTTTTTCAATTTAATGCAAGAAACCCGTTTCATATAAAAAAGGCATAATCGTTTATTTTCACGGACGGCAGGCCACTAGAACGCCGCTAAACACAATTTTTTTTTCACGGTTATTTCGAACAGCGAAGGTCCCTTCCCATAGACTCAAGAACAAGTTTTCCTTCGCAATTTCGAGTAGAATATAACCAATACGAAAATTCATTTTCCAAACCATACCCAACGTAATCACTCAGGAAAATGTCATCAATAAATATCTAAAGTTGGCCCGTTTAATGGCGACATAAGTGAAGTCGCCAGTGGAGACTCACGGTAGAGCAGAAGCCGGCGAAGACGAGCGACAGCGCCAGCAGTCTCTGCCTCATCGTGTTATCGATGTCGCTCGCAGCCATCCTAGAAAATAGGAGAAGCTGAGATATAAATAGTAGAAGCATGTGTGTTGGTTCTTTACACTTGCAACATTCGATCAAATCAAACTCGAATTATAATACTCATCCATGCAGCTACGTTACACGGAACACAAATAAATATATTGTTGATTACAAGCAATTAGTTTTTATCTGCTATTGACTATGCACGACGAAGATGAAAGCTAAAAGCTGTGTGTATTTGAGCACAAACTTTGATCGTAAATCTAAACACATATCACTTTGACTGCATGATAACCACCGACTTACCTAGTGGACCTATAACCTGATGAATTCCTACGGAAACTTCTCATAGGTGCCGGACTAGAAACTAAATGTAACGATTGACGTTGAAAAGAACGCGTAAAAAGTTGTTTCCAGCACTGGGTCCAAGAAGCTAATGTTCCGTAGCGGTGACGACAGTGGCGTACTTCTAGTGAGGTGAAGCTATTGACTCACCTCTTTGGTAGCCATAACACCTGTGGAAAACTTTCACTTTTTTGAATACATTCGCTTTTTGAAGACATTCATCTATTGAACACACTCGGCTGGTGACTCATCGACAACTGTTAGATTTCGCTAACGATGAGTGTACTAACCTGATTTCTAAAAATAAAGAAATGATTGGATCTTCGTTATATCTTCGTACATGAATTGTATATGAACAATATTCTGTAAATATTGCCTGAAATAATATTCAAAATATTTTAATGCAACGGAGTTAAAATAAATTAGGAATTTTTTAATCATCCACTATTTCCAAACGCAAAAAGTTTTCCTAACGAACATAAAATGCTAGATTAGAAATAGGCATTGGCCGGGTTTACTGAAGTGCTGCAGTTCAAACATTGAAGTTCCTATATACGTCTCGGACAAATTTTCGGCCGGACTCGCGGCCGGTCTCGCAGCCAATCTCCAAATTCAGTAATCAAGAAATATCTCCCAAACTAATCAACGCAGCGCAATGAAACTTGGTACAAGTATTCATAAGGACCTAGCGGTGGTGTTTAGTTCGTGAAAATTTTCAAAATTTCACCTTATTTCGTGAGTTATCTGGCGAAACGGGCCGAAATTTGCAAACAATCAATGAATTTTTTCCAAATTATTGATCAGACTTGAACATAATTTTGAATATATATTCCTAACTACCAAACGGTGATGTTTTGCTCGTGAAAATTTTATCGATTGTGCCTCCGTTCGCGATTTTTTTTCATTTCACCTTCATTCGTGATTTAAACTGTAATTCGTGCTTAATTCGCAGTGATCAAGACATAACTTCTAAACTACGGAATAGATTTGAACGAAACTTTGTACCTGAATACTTTACTTCCCAACAGTGATGTTTAGCTCGTGACAATTTTCTTGATTTTTCCCTCGTTCGCGAGTTATACGGATATACGGAGAAACGACCAGCATTTCTGAGGCCAATTTTTTTATTTTTTAAATTTGCATTGACCGAGAGCCGTATACATATTGGCGTATAACTCGCAAACGAAGGCAAGATAAAAAAATTGTCACGAGCAAAACATCGCCTTTGGGAAGTTAGATATTTACAGTATATACAAACTTTCGTTCAAATCTGTTCAGTAGTCTATAAGAAATGTGTTGATCCCTGCGAATTTGAGCACGTATTGCTGTTTGAATCCCGAATGAAGGTGAAATGGGAAAAAAACTCGCGAACTAAGGCAAAATCGGAAAAAAAATTACCAGCTAAACATCACTGTATGGTAGTTAGGAATATTTATTCAAAATTTCGTTCAAATCTGTACAGTAATTTGGAAAAAATTCCTTGATCACTGCGAATTTTGGCCCGTATCGCCATTTAAATCACGAATGAAGGCGAAATTAAAAATATTCACGAGCTAAACATCACCGTTAAAGAATACGTGTACCAAGTTTCATCGAGCTACGTTCATTACGTTCAGTGATTTTTCTTGATAATTGAATTTGCGAGAACGGCCGCAAGTCCGTCCGTAAAGTTGTCCGAGATGTTTCCTATATATTGTGCCAGCCAGTTTCGTGCAGAGTGCAAACATGCAATAATAAGAAAAAATAAGCGTATGAAGAATTTAAATAGCGTTCTACATACTCTCAAAAACTAAAGACCGAAGCGTTGAACGTCCGCGCGATTGGGATACAAGTTATATAGTATTTTGATTACCCCTAGAGTTATGACTATAATATACCCAAGGAAATGGAAGAATAGTTTCAGTATGGAATCCTTTTAAAAAATACGAATTACATCTACAAAAAATAATTCAATCGTTTTATTATATGAAGTGTGCGATTTTTTTTCGCAGTAACGTCTTCTTTCTTGTGAGCATTCAGTACGACGTATTATGATTACAATCTATTATGATTACAA
Source organism: Hyalella azteca (assembly GCF_000764305.2). Classification (NCBI taxonomy): domain Eukaryota; kingdom Metazoa; phylum Arthropoda; class Malacostraca; order Amphipoda; family Hyalellidae; genus Hyalella; species Hyalella azteca. Next base: position 33,140 of record NW_025944931.1, on the reverse strand, counting down.
GAGATCTACAATATTATGATTATGAGATCTATTATGATTTCAATCGATTTTAATTCCATCCAATTAAAGTCATTAGTAGAAAAGTTCCTATTTTATGTAGAGAGGAAGCTGTTAGTGAAGAATAGATGCATTAGGCCAGACAATTATCTTTTCGAATCCTACAATTTAGCCACAAAGATTTTTACAACGAAGATAAACGTTCGTTGATAAAAAATCTGTTTTTAACCTCATACACAACCCCGCTTGAAGTCAAATGGTTTATTTTTATCCAACGAAGTGGAGATATTCGACCATTTCATCCCATATATTAATGCTTAGATTTTCATTCCGTATTAAATGATGTTTAAACAAATGAAAAAGCTGAATTTGCCACATCAAGCTCCCTTATCTTATTTTTCCTCAGCCTCCTCAAGGAATGTTGATCCAGAAAATGTAATGCATACAAAAATTTATTTTACGACGTCGGAAAAATAAATTCGCATTTAAAATATGTATATTTTTAGGACCTAGGCTGGGTGTAGATTTTCTGCATTCTAGAATGCAATGTACGAAAAGATAGCTAACCAAACTACCTGACGTTTCATTAAAAAATATTTTGCCAATCAGTGGTTTCTACAGGGTCATCAATATTTAGAGTCACATTGCTTTTTCAAAATCAATACACTCGCAAATCAGTCAAATGTGTCGTATGGAACCATGTCGACTGTTCTCCGTAAGGACCTAAAGTTGTCCTCATTCAAGCATGTCAAAAAACACCAACTGTCTGCTCAAGTTGTTGACAAACGCCTCCAAAGATCCAAGATTCTTCTTTCCCGCATTCATGATGGCACGCTACCAAACCTCGTTTTCAGTAATGAGAAGATATTCAATGTTGAACACCACTTCAACTCCCAAAATGATCGAATTTGGTCGAAGAATGGAACGAAGGATCTCATGTGGTGACTAGTAAGCAATGCCCGACCTCAGTGATGGTCTGGGCAGCCGTAACAGAGTCCTCAAGGAGTCCCCTCTTTTTCATTGACAAAGGGGTGAAATTGAATCAGAAGAACTATCGAGATGCCATCCTTGTTGGTGCATTGTTGCCCTGGGCAAGAAAGCACTTCAAAAAACGCTCCTGGTCGTTCCAGCAGGATTCTGCACCATCCCATGGGGCCAAATCGACTCAGGAGTGGCTGTCCGAGATTGTTCCCCACTTCATTACCAAAGATGAATGGCCTTCATCGTCACCCGATCTGAATCCTCTGGATTTTGGGATCTGGTCATACCTTGAGAGCAAGGTCTCGACCGTTCACCATAGCAGTTTGGACGCCCTAGAGCTCAAACTGCTGAGGGAGTGGGCCAAAATACCGCAGAGTGTCATTCGTGACTCGTGTAAGGATTTCTCTAAGCGTCTACAACTCGTTATTGATGCAGATGGTGGGCATATTGAATGAAATTGTGGGAATTGTATCTCTGAACCTCTGCCTACATAAATACATTTTCAAACATTCACAATTGTGTTTCATTTCATAGTTCTAACCACTCAAAGTTGTAACGCTAATTATTGATGACCCTGTATTAACGCAAATCCTTTTTACGGGTTCTAATGTTTAGATATCGTGCAAATATATTCAAAATATTTCAAGAAACAATGTTCAACGCTGATGATTCTATTTAAAACCGTCCATCATCCTAAAAAAAAGGACATCGCACATGCAGTACGGCCCACTGCCGAATAATAATCATAATTAATTAAAATTAATTCCAATATTTAACTAATATCCTCACGCCCAACCCAAATTGTTGCCATATTTTGTGCCGCGAGTTCATTATTTAGCGGAATATCCTGACGCCCAACACAACATGTTGCCATATTTTGTGCCGCGAGTTCATTATTTTGCGGAATATCCTGACGCCCAACACAACATGTTGCCATATTTTGTACCGCGAGTTCATTATTTAGCGAAATATCGTGACGCCCAACACAACATATTGCCATATTTTGTGTCGCGAGTTCATTCACCCCTGCAAGTCAGGCTGGGCTGAGGAGGCACACTTGTTATAGGCGTCCACGTATTGCCGGTGGCTTGAGCCGAACATTTGTAGGCGGTTTAAAAATACATTATGTATGTCATGAGTAACAAGTTGTACAATGACTCATGAACCGAACGAAAATGAAAGAATATTTACTTGCATCGATCGATATTGTCTGACACGTCACCTATACCAGCGAACAGCACAACTACACCAGCGAGCAGCACAACTACACCAGCGAGCAGCACAATGCAATAATAACATAACTCATTTTATAAACGGCTGAAATGATACTCGCGGAATTATTACGGACTTTTTATCGCTATGAAGTGAATAAATTTCGTGGTGTGAAAGAACTTACGAGTGTAATTTGAAAAATTGTGACAACTAAACATATTTTGAGAACGGCTGAACTGAAACTCGTAAAATTATTTCAGACTTTTTATCGTTTTAAAATGAATGAATTTCTAGGTTGGAAGAATTTTCGATTTGCGTTTGAAAAGTTATGAATATGCATACATTTTATAAACAACTGATCTGATTCTCGTGATTTATAACAGAATTTTTATCGCTTTGAAATTAATTAATTTCTAGGTATGGGAGAACTTTCGAGTTGAACTAAAAAACTATGAATACTAATTCTATTTTAGAAATGGCTGAACTGATACTCGTAAAATTATAACAAACTTTTTATCGCCTAAAAGCAGGGTTGGTGATTTTTTTTTATTAAAAAAATTAAAAAAAAATGATTTTTTTGTAATTTTTAATGCTTTTTTATTTTTTAAATTTTTTATTTTTTCAGCTTTTTTGTCTTTTTAAATGTTATTTTTATGTTGCAATTAGCCTACTAACAATAATTGTATATGGATGGCTAAAAAGGGCAGTTATTGCCTCCAAGAATGGCCAAGGTGGTGTTTACCACTTTGGGACTTTTGGGTAAACAATTATTGATAAGTATATTCATTAGCTTTGTGAAGTTTGTATGGAGCAAGGTAACAAGCTAAATATTGACCATTTAACTGGCTTCAATATACAACAACACTTCAGGAATGCGGATCTTCTAAACATTGAAGAGTCACATAACAGATAGGTAGCTGATAGCACAGTGCACAACACTATCAATAGATCTACTAGCTTTTTGTCCTATAAATCTACCAGACTCTACCTTCTAAACACACCGACTAGTAGTGACTGAGTGACTGAGTGACTGACTGACTGACTGCACTGTTTCCATTTGGTTCAGACCAATAAACCAATACTAAACATAAACTGAACGACAACCAAACAAACCTCAGACGATTTGAAACGAGACTTATATGTTATGAGAAAAGCTTACACCGTTTGAAGTAAACATGTACACAATTCAAAAATTGTATTTCCATTCACTGCATTTAATTATTTTATATCAAGTTTTATAATTGTAATTGTTTTTTTTCTAGTTATAAATTCACATATTTAAATATTGAAATTAAATATTTTAATTAAAATACTCATATTATAGTGGAAAACCTTTCTAAATGCCTAAGCTGTCAATACATTCTCAACCAATCCTTCGTATATAAGCTACCGGTAGCTTACACATGTAAATTGTATAATGTAATTAATATATAACAAATAGTAAAATAGTTAGTTAAAGACTACTTATAGCCTCATAAGAATTAGCTACGCTGCTAGCATATATGTACAATGTATTAAAACACTTGATGCCTCTGTGCCAAAAACAAACAATTCATTGGAACGTAGTACGCACTAAAGGCAATAGGTTTATATTGCAATTTGTCATTGTACATTTATACTAAACCATGAATAACAATACCTCAAAATAAATTAAAGACTTCCACTCATAATATTTAAATATATAAAATATCGAAAAAATTAATATTTCTTATAGAAAAATAAAATGATTTAATCACATGATTTAATCAGTTTGATTTAATCATTGCCAACCCTGCCTAAAAGTGAATACATATCTAGGTTTGATAGAACTTGTGAGTTGAATTTAAAAGTTATGAATACTAATTCTATTGTACAAACATCTGAACAGATACTCGTGAAATTGTAAAAGACTTTTTATCGCTTTAAAGGGAATTTATTTCTAGGTTTGGAAGATCATTCGAGCTGAATTTAAAGAGTTGTGAATACTAATTCTATTTTATAAACGGCTGGACTGACACGCGCGATATTATTACATGCTTTTTATCGCTTTAGAATAAAGAAATTTCTATATGTGAGAGAACTTTCGAATTGAACTTAAAAAGTTATGAATAGTAATTCGACTCAAGAAACGGCTGAAATGATACTCGTGAATTTATGACAGACGTTTTACCGCTTTATAGTGAATAAATTTCTAGGTTTGTGAGAACTTTCAGGCTGAATTTTATGAACATTAATATTCTATTCAAAGTTTCAATAAATTTTCATCATCATATCTCTTTCAATACTAAGTGAAAATATTTTTTCGTAACTGTTCACGATTGTGAATAAATAGGTAGAAATTCATGGTAGAAATAAATAGGTAGAACTCCATTGTATGCCGCCTCCTGTCCGACGCCTCGCGATTCTCAATATCCTGCGCCGCGCGGCGGCCGCGCTTGCCGGCGTCGCTCTGCCCGTCGACGTAATCAAGGCTGGACAAGGCGCAGGGGCCTTGACCATCAGCCCCCACTTAAGGCCTGAATAAAGTAGGTAAAATGGAACATGTATTATGCATAGGTGTTAAGAATGCGGGTCGAAGCGATATAGCAAGTGTGTAAAACGTGGTTGTTTCGAGACCGTGGGAACGAGTTAGTTTACATCGAGCGTTGGCAAGCCCAGCGCGAGGGAAATTCCAGTCGAGGAATGCGGCGTCATTTCGAGGGGTAGGCTTAAAGTGTGAGCGAGACCTGCCTATATAAGGGCCCTAAAATTGGCGCCAAGGGTCTGTTCTGCTAAAGTTACGGTCACGAGCACAGTCTGCAGTAAGCGGACAATGACGCGAGACAATGAAAGGGCTGCGAGACAATGCGAGAGGGCAGCGAGTTGTACCACGATTATAACGCCCGTCACCAGACGATTCATCAGTACGGTCACAGTTCCCATCAGAAGAAACGATACGGACCCTCAACCGCAGTACACCTACAATAAATCTACGACCAGACTGACCGTGAGACATCTATAGCTCAGCGAGACACGACGGCTGTGGAGCAAGAACGACCGCGGGCAGCGGGTATGAGCGGCTACGGACACGGTACGGCCGCTGGAAATTCTGCCGCAACGCGTGCGTGCATTATACGAACGTTTACAAGAGTCGTACGGCTCAACGGAACTGCAACGGATCAATATTTCTAGTAAATGATAAATAGAGAAAATTTAGTGATGTTAACTGATAGGTTCTCAAATTTGATTGTGTTCAGATTACCCTTTTTAATGTACTAGAGATTTTTCGACAACGTAGAATGGGAACTTGAATTTTCCAATTTAATATGAAATGTATCAGTGTTTCATTACAACCCTATCTCTGTACGATATTTTTGCCGTAACCTATTTATGCGAGAACTTTTTCATACTTGCCTATCAAGCCACTCGGCGTCACCCTGACAAAATGATAAGTTATGAATATCTGGAACCTGAACCTGTACGTAACGTAAAATTGGAAGAGTAATCACTCTGATTGTCCAGCTTTAAAAATATATGAGACGATAGACCAAATCCATTTTTATTATTAGTCTAATCAGGCTGGTAGACACAGTGCTGGTAGCTCAGCCCCCCTCAAGGCTGGTAGACACAGTGCTGGTAGCTCAGCCCCCCTTAAGGCTGGTAGACACAGTGCTGGTAGACTCAGTGCTGCGAAGTCCGAGATCGAGGAATTCGCGACAACGATGCGGAACCTTTGTTCTGTTTTCAGATCGGCAAGTAGCTACGCTTGAGCTTGTTGCCTTTGTAATATAATATCTTAGCTTATTTATTCCTAGCAGCATAAATGCCTTAGCACACTTATTCTCTCTCTCTCATGATGAAAGTATCCTACTCTTTTAGCCCTCTAACAACCACATATTTAATCAGGTAAAAAAAATTGTTGGGTAGTTTCTTGTGATTACGATGACTGCGTAGGTTAAAGCTGAGTGTAGTAAGTTGAAAATTATATATAAAAAATTAAAATGACATTACAATCCACTTGGTCATACGAGACCACAACATCGAAGGCGACCGTATGATCCATTTAGTCGTTTGAGCTCAAAATATGGACGAAATCATATATTTAGAAAGGTTAGTTTTCTTTTTATTCGTTACTTCTGCTGGCAATAACAATAAATTGGCAAGAAACTGTAGGAAAAAATTCCTTATTCGATATTAAATTTGGCAAAGCATTTTCTTATTTTGCCAACATCCATGCATGAGCCTCATTGTCAAGGCCATTGCCTTCAATGTATAATTCTTTAAGGATTTTTTAATTGACAGGAGTGACTTTTTTCGCGGCATGAGGTGCCTTGTTATTCAGGACTTTGTCCATTAACCGCGGACGGTTGTCCGAGCAGCGTCAGCGTCGACCTGTTCTGCCAGCGATTGAATGGAAGGCGCATATCACCTATTCGGGTTTTTTTTTGCAGTGTCTGGCATGATTATCCGGAGTTATCTGACATGCAGAGCCTGATGATTATTTCGCAGTAATCGTATGTTTGAGCTTCTGTTCGTACGTCACTGGTCCAAACTGACGTACCACGACCACTTCGACTTTAAATTGCAAATTTTCATTCTTCACGCGATGGAAAGAAAAGCGCTTGAGTGATCTTATATTGATGCTGTCAGAGTAGTAATAGGATATACCCTGATTCAGAATGGTTTTCCACGCAGGATTGAATTAGAATTAATATAATCATAATAAATACTTATTCACTCTTCAGTATAACGCACGAGGCTGATGAGGCCAGCGACGCCTTGTCTGGACGTGTTTTTGGAGTTGTCCAGAAACTCAAAGAAGGGACCATCAGGGTCATATCCGTTGTAGGGCGTGATTTACGGTAGTCAGGGTTATCTAAAATTAAAGACAGTATTATTTATGGAAAAATATAACAAGTTTGATATATCGTAAGTAGGAATACTCTCAATGTTAGGAATGGATTATATATGTGAAAATATAACAACATTTTATAAGTGATAACTGTGGAGCCGTGGTTTGAGCCATATTGCTGGAGGTCGTCTAATAATGTGTTGAATGTCTGCTGGCAATAATGAACGCATCAGGCATGGACGTCTAATTTTAAAGTATGAGACCTGACACGATGGCTCAGGTACCAAGAAGTTATTGAACTTCCAGTGAAACAAATATCAATTAAAGCTAAATTCTTCTTACTTAAACATCTGTACTTTATAACTAAACCCTGTATAATGCGACCCTGACACACGCACGCTTGTATACTTTGTTTCATATTTCTCTGGATAAAAATTATAATTTATATTAAAGACATACTAGATAAGCCGAGGTGAGCATTTCACACCAAGCATTACAGTCAGAAAAGCCTTCACTCCCCAACTGACAAAGCTGTGCTGCAGGATATCGCGGCCAAAAGGGCGGGGAGGATGCGGACCAAAGCTCCCATTTTCTCGGTGACTTGGAATGCAGCAAGTCGGCGTGGGGAGTGGTTTAGGTACCTGCAGTGTTGCAGGTGGGTGGTTTCTATTGATGAATAGCAGCATATATATTCATTTATATAAGCCTTAATAAGACGCCGATCATCAGCCAGTGAGCGCCCGTCGATGCATACCGTGATTTTCTCTCAGAAGTTATTTGTAGCGAAGTCTTTCTCAAGAGAGAGGGCCTACAAATCTCATGAGAGATTTGTAGCGAAGTCTTTCTCAAGAGAGGGCCAGGGGGCCAAGCAAGAGAAAGCCATGGAGAAATGCACGTGCTCGTCGTTAAAATAACCTTCGCCTCAGATAACAGCATCAAGTTCTTCTTAACGATTGCCTATATTGTCGAGCAAGCCTTTTAGGTTAATAATTATGTTACCGTTCACTGAAATACGAGTTATCCAAGCATCTAATTTAATAACAAGATCCATGTCGCTGGTGAATCACTTTACCTCAGCACGACTGCGTGCCGCGCAGCGTGGTCTCTTAATTCATAACGTTTCTATGCGTAATTCATGTCTCTAAAACCTGTTTTTATCAGCTACTTGATGTGCTGATCATTAATGGAATCAATGTCATTCTTTAAACGTGTAAACTGCTGATTTTTTTTATTAAATCCTGTATTCCTGAAGCCTACATCTATTCAATTTCATCCGATTGTAGGACGCTTGGATAGACTCTACCGAACTTAACACCTGTCGAGCACTTGCGTTGTTGTCGTTCAGGGGAAATTATACGACCAGCGCCTTCAATAAGAGTTAATGCCGAGCACCACAATTATTTTACTATGGTGGAGTACACTTGTACGTATAAACGTCATTCTATTTTTTTCTGATGTAAAAAATAATTCATTTTAGTATTTATTTTTACATATATCGTTTACCTGTTATAAATTTTGCGCCTTTGTGTCATCCAAAATGCAAGTATTATTGAGCTTCTAAAACATATGAAGAGTTTTCAGATCATCATTTTTTCTCTTATATCATTTTGTCCGTTATTTTCGGAAATTGTACGACGGCGTGAAATATTATTATATTTTTTCTTTGGGGGCTATTCAAGGCACTCATGAAGCTTAATGTTTAGCACGAATGTCAAATTAACATAACATAACATAGTGATGTCGGCGCTGAAGAGTAAGCCTGATGTGGCCTGTCGCCGATTCTTGAACTTTTCCTGACTTGTTCACAGAAGGTTTAAAATAGTGTCATTTGACCGGATCTTTTCAAGACTGACGAAACTTGTTTACAACAGAGACAATGTTCGTTCTTATATATAACAACATAACTTGGTTCATAACAACAAGATCTTCACCATGTAGCCTGGAAATTGTTACGTCGATTTCAGAACAACGGCCACCTCTCCGCGAGTATATTGTGATGTCAGGATAGGATGACAGAAGTTCTTCATTTAAACAAGTTATTGGGTGCCCTCAGTATTATAGTTTTCTATTCGTTTTCTTTCATTACAGAAAAATATTTTTCATTGGGTAACCAATCAATGCGGTTACGCGGAGAAAGAAACAAAAATTGTATTGACGAAAAACATATTTTCTTAGTCTATTCATTTATACACGAGTATCACAATAGCATCAAACGCATATATATTTTACGGGGAGCTAACCTAGAATGCACACACAATATACATCAGAGTATATACAATAAATTCAACCGCGTCGCTTCAACTTAAAAATTGCGTCTAGCCACGCGAGCTTCAATTATGTACAAACTTTACACGACAAATGCGTTGTAAAACATCAGGCGAGTGTCCTCTCTACGAAACAGACAAATGTTTAAGGCTAGTGAAATAGACTAGACAATTTTAAAAATGAGATGTTACTGCAGTAATTGGCCCGAAACGTTCACTTGCATTTATTCACTATGAGAACATAAATCGTGCAGAGAATATCAGTGGTTATTGTTTTCAATGGAACTAAGGCAAGGCAACCAAACCTTGAACGTCTATAATTACCCTAAATTAATATAATACTGGCCAACTCGTTCACACACAACGGCTGCTCTCACCATAGACCAAAGCACCATCTCACCAAAGCTTCATGCAGATGTAATGCTACGCTATAGTCTTCGTCTGTACAACAGACAATACGGCATGGCGCAGGCACCCGATGTAACACAGTACCGTAGAGTACTTGTGCTAATTGACTCGTCGTCGCAGTGGTACCAAGTACCGTCCGTACCACGTACCCCTGCTGTGTAGTGGCCATGGTCCGCGCTGGTGCCGCTGTGGCATACGACGCTCAGCAGCTCGTATGTGACGCTGTCGTCGCCCACCTCATCGCTCGACGCTTCTGCAACGAGATAAACATTCATCATTATATTATCATTACTTGGCTGTACGCAATATTCATCATTATATTATCATTACTTGGCTGTACGCAATATTCATCNTTTTCTTCGATTTTATACAATTATTCTCAGCAATATTATATATATTTGGCAGCAACCTTTCATTCTAGAAATATCATTGTGTCATAAAATGTAGGGGAACATTCCACGAAACTCATTTCGTATTGTAATAATAAAATGAATATCATATCTAATACGATTCATATATACAATATATTAAAGGTGAGGATAGATATAAATAGTATGTGACAGAAGGGGTTCACAGTCACCAGATAAAAAAAACAATAAAAAACGTCTTTTCTATTTACCGAAACAAAGTTCAGCAGCAAATAACATCATTTCCCTCATCACCAATTGCTGCTCATGCCGCCCCTCCGACTCACCTCCCTGCTGAGCGCGTTGAGCAGGAACAGCAGAAACTCCATGCAGTCGGACTGCCGCCCCGACTCGAAGGCCCCCGACATGAACAGCACGTCGGCCACGGCATCGGCGGCCACCGGCGCTGCCACGCCCGTCTTGAGGCCACCGCGCCTCTTCTTCAGGAACTGCCGACTGTCGGGGCAACAATTGCAGTTCGTCAGCAAACGGCACGGGAACACATTTGTTCTCAACAATCTCTAGTGAACACTTGTCTGCTGTTCGCAAGCGTTCAAACTCTTGGAATTATTTCATTGTAAAGTGGCGCTGTTTACTACAAATAGATTTAGTAACAAACTGAGAAGAACAGCGGTCTATAATCTAGCTACTTACAACGCGTATGTTGCAGGTGCTTGGTGTAGGAGGTCTGCAGGCACGGTCTTCTCTATTATTCTACACAAGACCGGGTCTGAGGCCATAAGCTGCAGACCGGCGTTCATGTAGCATGAATTGTTGCTATTCATCAGACCACAGGTTGGCGAGCTCTGCGGAGTTGTGTCGGAGCCGTCTATTTGGGAAGAAAATGTTGAACTTGTTATAAAAATACATTGCTTGAGACACACAATTTAAATAAAAATTAAATTTTATCAAATAATTACATATCCATTAATTATAATGCCAATAAATGTAATCAGCTATTCAATTCCTCCTATGCACCACCAAAAGTATATTTAAAAAATATTGAAATTTGTAAAAACCAGTAGCTTATGCTGAACTAAAACTGTCAGGGTTAGGGAGATGCTGGGTTAGAACACGGTAATCACATTTTATTGTTTACCGGTACAGAGCTGGTGATGAACTGTCGTATGAGCTAATTTATCTGACCAGGTTGACCCGGAACATGAGCCATTTCTTTAGTGGATTAATTTAAGAAGTAAGGATGGTTGCTAGCCAGGATGCTAAACCGTCAATTTACGTAGAATTAATTCGTATGTGGCTGATTATATCATATGCCTACCTAATGAATATTTTTTTTTATAAACGCAGCAGGACAATCAATGAAGCAATCCCTTCGAATTTGTTCCTATATTCCGCAACATGAAACTTATCGCGATATTGAAGAGCTGGGGACGGTTAACATATTTCTGCGGCGAGCTCGTAGAAAATTGTTAGGTGTCGGCAGCTTATATATTAAATGCACATTCTAATTACAATGTGGAACGCTTTTATATGTGAACTAGCTGTTCTTAATTACCGTGTACGATTTTTGTGGAGAATTTTTCACTTATTCTCCTTGAATAATTAACTTACACAATCAAGGCCCATGCAAGACCATGCAGGCTGCTTTATAACGTCAAACGCCGTATTTTAGACCTAATCCAGCAGCTCATCCGCAATAAAAATAAATCAATTACATCAATCAATGTTTTTGGCAGCATAAATAATTAAATAATCGTTCGGTTTGCTTGAATTCCTTTCAACCAAATCATTTGACATTACGAATATAAACAAATTTCTTGCTTGTGCAGCTCAGTCGTTTTGAATGCGATTATTAACAATCGATGGGAAGTTATCTATGAATAGAATTCATTTAAACTCCCTTCATTAGAATCACATAAGCAGAAAATCCTAGACTATTATTGCCTTAACCAACGAAAACTTAACCAATACAATAAAAATACAAGAGTCGTGGTGATAAATCACCGTATTGATGCCTCAACAGCTGCCATACTCACCCTGAGGAGGAGGAGACTTGTACTGCAGGACGCCCGCCAGGATATCTGACTTCGCCTGCAAATAATGACAAGTCACGTGCAATTAGCCGGGGGTATTAATAAATAAATGATTAATTGCCAATTATATCAATAATATAGATAATTAATAAAGGGAGGGAGGAAAAATGAAAATATCCGTAAATAAATAAAATAAGAGCGAATTTAGGAAAAACGCCATCTAGAATCGCTTATAAATATCTGCGGATATAGAGTATCACGTCTCACGATGTTGTAACTCGTTAATCAAAAGAGGAGATTTCGAAAGTCTCTCTTTTTCTCGTTGTCTTTACATTTCATGTTTTCTTTCGTTTTCGCATTAAATCCAAACAAACAAAATGTGCTTATATTTTTGTTTTAAATCATCGTTTCCAGAATCACCACATTCATCTGTCATTAAGTATTTCTTTAAATCTTCCCATGAACATGGTTTTCTGTTCCTTAATTAATTGCCGTGTAATTTTAGTTTTCTTTGCAACAACTATTTTGCTCCTTTTATAGTAAGAATTGGACACAGCTTTATATCAAAACCTCAACTTGTATCATTTCTATCAAATCAATATCAAATCTACACCAACGTCAAACAAATCTTTAATTAGAGAATATAAAATTTATATCAAATTATATAGGGTCATTCCATGTCACCTGTAACAAATTTTAGAGTCAGCCACACCTATAACCATCACCAATTTTGATGAAATTTCACACATGAATCGGAACAAATTTCATGCCATTACCGGAATAAAGAGGAATTTATTTTGTTACCGGAATGAAGAGGAATGAAATTTACTATCGAAATGAAAAGGAATAAATTTTATATCGGAATGATCAAGAATGTATCTTGTTATAGGAATGAGTTTTATTAAAGAAATGAAGAAGAATCAATTTTATTACCGGAATGAAGAGAAGTGAATTTTATTACAGGAATTGACAATTTCAATGTACCAACAATTGCAGCATACGCGACTATTGCGCAGTTGATTATTGCAATGACGCCTCACTAATGTGTAATAAAATCTAGAGCATTTAATTAAGATGGAAATATTGTACTTACGAGTACACCATAAATTACAGGATGACTGCTTAAAATAATATTCTAATGCTTGGTGAAATTGCCTTGAAAAGAATTTGGATTGCCTGACACCATCGGGTTAATATTATTTATTTGAATTATTTCAAATTGTTGCGATGAATGACTTTATTGAGTACCTTTATAATCCAAATTGTGACAGGCATGCAAAATAATTGATCGGTTTTATTGAAGTCTTGCAAGGCGATGGTCGCTATTATGATCCTGTTGACACAAAATAATAATTGAAGGCGTTGTTTGCCTGCAGAGTCACCGATAATGTATGAAGACAAAAGCAATGATGTTCACTAATCCTAACATTCAACTACCTAAAATATTTGCAAGGTTATAAATCTTAATTAATTGAACACAAATATATGAACGACCTAATTAACAAACTTGAAATTTGTATGCGTCTAAGTAGCAGCTTATTGGTGGCTAATTTTAAATAAAGGAGAAATCAGTAAAAGAAAGTTACCATAGACGGAAAATAGAAAAAGATAGAACGAGATTTGACGTTGGAGAGTAGAGAAAAATAAACGTAGGGAACAGCTTAGGAAATTTTGGCAGTCATATTGAAATATAAGAACAAATTAAATTATGAATTATATATGTGTGAAATTTCATCAAAATCGGTTATGGTCAGATGGGGACCTCTGGTATACCTGATATGGAACATGGCTATATTAAATTTATATAAAATTAGATCAAATCTATATTTTATTATTATAATTTTAATCAGGAGCATATTGATCTTGAAATTTGAGCTGGCAGTTTGTCACATACTGTTAGGATTGTGCCATCATTATTTAAGTCTTACATCTTCTCTCAAACGCAGTAAAACCTGAAGCTATTCTGGCTGTCTTCTTCCATCCAACTTCCTACTCCTCTCACTGACTTCCTCTAAATTTCTAGAATTCAATTCTTCAGTCACTGAATCATCATACAGTATCAACATTGTACATTAGCACTGAGGAGACCACGCCTGCAGCGCTGAACTACACCACGCTCGCAACATTATTATTGTTTGCTGTTATTATAGAAGCAAATTGAATTGCAACCTAACGAGGGGCTGCTATTATAAGTTGCTTTTTAATGAAGAACAATACAATAAAAACAACACATAATACTTTTTGAAAACGTCGGTGCTTGGTGCTTGTTCTGGCAAAATTTTCTTGATGATGAGTTCATTATTAAAATTAGTTCATTATAAAATGAGTTCATTATAAAATCAAATTCGATAGTAAAAATTTCTTCCAACATCGGTTCAAATTATCCAGAGAAATATATCGGAATAAGTATATACAAAGCTGGGGAACACACACTGATAATTAATGAGTGCAAAAATATTAACAGGAGCTTTTTTCATACTTCCACTAAGAATTTTACGTTAATTTAATGGCTCGGTTCAAATGCTCATAACTTCGGAGTAACAACAGTTACCTCTAAATTTAGTATTTTTACTAAATTTACATTTATAAATTTAATAAATGATTTTCTCCTGCTGAACACGACTTCGTAAGCTCTTTCTAGTATATAAGAAAATATTGTCAGCGATCAAAACTCACCCAGTTGCGAGACTTCTTGGTCTTTTTGCCCGTCTGGTTTCTGCCCATCTTGGTGGAGTAAAGGAGCGTTGGAACTTCGTACGCACACACTGACAACTCGACTGCGACTGGCGGTTGTGCCCTGCCCCTGCCTTTATATACCCTGAGCTCCAGTCCACGAAGGCCTATCCACGCACGTGGCTGATGAGATACCACGTGACAAAGAAAAATTGTATGGAATAGTTTTGGCTTCGCAGATTTCGTTCGTGATATTGATGAACTTGAAGACCTCCTCGGTTCTTAAAACTCACATAAGAGTTCCTCCGGTCACTCGTGCAGGGTTTAAATTATCATAGATTTTTTAATATAATAAGACTAACATTTTAAACCAAACCACTAACTCATAGTCATTCTTCAAGTTGGAAAATGTTCAATGTTCTGGCATTAGTTAAAGCCATGTGAAATATATTCTGAATAACTAGTTTTCATTTTATTATTCAGTATAAATTCGGAATAAAAATTTTGATCCGGGCATTTCAACTGCTCGAAACGTTTCATCTTCTTTAATCATCCTAGGCGTAACTGCTGGCGTCAAGTTCGTTTTTTTTATATTATTTAAGTTGAATTACAAATGTATCACGGCATTATTCTTATGGTCTTCCATCTCATATGAAAAGAAATGCATAATTCGATCACATCTTATCTGCGGTTGCGGCTCATTGATATCATTATCAAGGCTATTTTTGGTTATACGTTTTGCCTGGCAAGTCAATGTGATAAATTTCAACGAAAGAAACGTGTTCTAAGAAACAAACAAATAATAATAACTTAAATGGAACATAATATTTCGAATAAAATAGTAATTTTCTTGTCTTTTACAACATCAAGCTCTGCTAAAATTCTTACCATTTCCAACATGGGCGCAAGGAAGGCATCAACATTACATTGGTAGACAAATATGACAGAATACTCGCGGCCACACAGCACGTATCTCTATTTAAAAGATCTTAAGCATCAGTCGCGCTCTTTAAACAAAGAAGTGAACTCCAACGTTGGCCTTTAGGGGCCTCAGGTCAACCGCTTTGGTTATGGTGTATTGTGTCGGCCAGTCGGGGTACTGAAAAAATGTAACTTGGTATCTTGCCTATTTTTGGGTGCCCGAGTCAGGAGCCCGAATGTGGTGATTACTTGATAATAAGAAATCACAGAAAGTCAATAATTTATCAACAACAACGAGGTTGAAATACGTTTAGTTCTTTGTAACATTGATATGAACAGCACCTTCGCCTTGTTGATGAACATTTGGACGATGCGACATTTTTATTCCAACGATAGAGCAGCCGTACAATAAGTTGGTTAACTTTGCTCAACATATCAACTTATTTCTCATATTGGTGGGTTGATTTTGCAAGACCACGAAATGATATTAAACGATTGAACCCAAACGGGCGCTGCATGCCCAGAGTAAACGCTGGTCCGCCGTCCGCGATCTAGGCTCATAAATGCATTCATTGCGCAGCGCCGTGGCTTAAAAATTAGCAGCGGAGGTAATGGTGACAAACAAGTTAGCAGCGGAGGTAATGGCGACAAATCGGAGGTAATGGTGACAAACACGTTAGCAGCGGAGGTAATGGTGACAAACATGAATAGAGTGCGCGTTATGTGCGACCTGGTAGCATTTGCAGGGTTGATGGAGATGACAAGTTGAGAATATTGATCTATATCAGAATACTGATTGAAAGTTATTCATATTTAACTACTAATGGATCGATAACACAATTTCAACTATAAGAGGAAAACAAATGTCCATTAATTTGTTTTCATTTCTCTTTTCTTATATAAGCGAAGGAACAAAACACGTTAGTCTCATCTGATGAGGTGTATCCTGTATTCACGTACAAAAGTATTTGGCGTCAATTGTTCACTGCCGTCGCGCGTTGCCTTCATATATTAATTGTACCGTAAATTTAATTGGCATATTTTCCACGACAATTTTTCATCATCTCGTTCGATTTTTCTTGTATACAAACAAATTATTTCTCATCAAACTTAACTGAAGGCAGAATAATTTCTAGTATCGAATTTACAAACTTCATCCCCTGTTCAAAAATTGTGATACAAATTAATCCAGTTCTTGAACATAAAAAATTAAAAAAATACACATATATAAAATTAAAATAAAAGGTAATTTGTTTAAATTTGTTAACATTCTCCCCTTCTCTAATCGGCCATGCAGATTTGAAAGTAGCAAAGGTCTTGTCCGAAAAATTTTCCCTGGGTTCTTAAAATCTAAAAATATATTCCATGTTCATAATTTTTCGTATCAATCCAGTTCTGGAAGATGAAATAAATTAGATGGTAATTTCCGTCTTCAGCTTGAAGCTTACACCTCATATTACCATCAACATGTCATTGTGTAGGCATTATTGTAGTGTAGTAAACAGAGGCAATAAAATACGAAGAAACGCTTCAAGACAGCGAACAAACAAACGAGTATTGAGATTACGAGCAATCACCGGCAGACGAGATTATTAGACTGATTAATTTTACAACGCGTGTACAGCAATAAAAACAAGCACGAGATTTCATTTGTTATGTTTAGGGTTCATGAAATGAGTTCAGTTGTGTCACAACACGCATGGCAATTCAATTGCTTTTTTGTACTCAGAATAATAATAAATAAAATATACATTCAATACATGTAATAATACGTTTATGCATGTGATACAGATGCGTAAAAATACTTTTCAATCCCCACAGCCTCCCAATTTTTGGGCCTTAGGCGGGCAAACTTAATTGTTAAACGAAGGTTCAAATTAAAAGTTTGTTTGTTATCAGAGGAAGCTTGCATGTAGTTTGTACATTTAAATTAAAATATGAAACAACGGAAAAAAAAATTACCGATAATTACACAAGGAAACATGATGTTGGTGAACACAGTGCGCTGCTTCTTTGAATTATTAACAAAATCTTCCACAAGAACTAAATAAATGAAGAAAAAATCACACGAAGAAAATAAGAACGCTCATGAATGAACCGCCTCCCAATTGATGCCCATTTCTTCTTTTTCTTCTTTATCCGACGACAATCATCCTCTAATTTAAAGTCAATTGCCCAAATGTTCGTACAATATCACCAGGAAACATTTTTGTTTTTCCGCGATAAATGAGCTGAAGGTACAGTCGCCAGCAGCAGTGTTCACTCTGAAGAACAATTGCAAGTGACAGCTAACGCAAGAAGCGGCTCCATGATACCAGTGATGAACAACACCATCTAGTGTATCAGCCGTGATGAACTAGTGATGAACAACACCTCGGAAGATGAGATGAAGTTAGATGATAATTTCCGTCTTCAGCTTGAAGCTTACACCTCATATTACCATCATTATGTTATAGTGTACGATTATTGTAGTGAAGGAAATGGAGGCAATAAAATACGAAGAAACGCTTCAAGACAGCGAACAAACAAACGAGTATTGAGATTACGAGCAATCACCGGCAGACGAGATTATTAGACAGATTATTTTTACAACGCTTGTACAGCGATAAAAACAAGCACGAGATTTCATTTGTTATGTTTTAAAATTCATGAAATGGGTTCGGTTGTCTCACAACACGCATGGCAATTCAATTGCTTTTTGTACTCAGAATAATAATAAATAAAATATACATTTAATACATGTAATAATACGTTTATGCATGTGATGCAGATGCGTAAAAATACTCTTCAATCCCCACAGCCTCCTAATTTTTGGGCCTTAGGCGGGCAAACTTGATTGTTAAACGAAGGTTCAAATTAAAAGTTTGTTTGTTATCAGAGTAAGCTTGCATGTAGTTGTACATTTAAATTAAAATATGAAACATCGGAAAAGAAAAATTACCGATAATTACACAAGGAAACATGATGTTGGTGAACACAGTGCGCTGCTTCTTTGAATTATTAACAAAATTTTCCTCAAGAACTAAATAAATGAAGAAAAAATCACACGAAGAAAATAAGAACGCACATGAATGAACCGCCTCCCAATTGATGCCCATTTCTTCGTTTTCTTCTTTATCATACGACAATCATCCTTAATTTAAAGTCAATTGCCCAAATGTTCGTACAATATCACCAGGAAACCTTTTTGTTTTTCCGCGATAAATGAGCTGAAGGTACAGTCGCCAGCAGCAGTGTTCACTCTGAAGCACAATTGCAAGTGACAGCTAACGCAAGAAGCGGCTCCATGATGCCAGTGATATACAACACCATCTAGTGTATCAGCCGTGATGAACTAGTGATGAACAACACCCATCTAGTGTATCAGCCGTGATGAACTAGTGATGAACAACACCATCTAGTGTATCAGCCGTGATGAACTAGTGATGAACAACATCCATCTATAGTGTATCAGCCGTGGTAACTAAATTCATCTAAGCTGTAAGGATTATATATTCTTAAATAGATTATTATTCCTAATATTCGGCTTATAATTAATTTTTGATTATTGAGTGATACATTCTACGATCGCGTCAGAAATAAAATGTATCATAAATTGCATCGTAACAAAGTTATTTCACTTTTCAATACAAGAATTAATTCATATATATATTGATGTTTACCACTTGCAGTAATACTTTCAAGCTCGCTACATGGAGCGCCCATGCGAATTAATTGTTGCAGGCGCGTAAAAGATATGTTCCTCGTATTTTTTATATTATTTCTTAGTGTATTTACTTCCTAAAATTCGAGTGACAGGTTTTGATTTGACTTTATTCTTGGAATTGATAAGAGAAATGCCAAGTATTTTTGAAAGACTATGATTTATAACTTGCTGGCAATCTGAAGCATTGATCCTGAATTAGTAATTAAATATTTTTATTGATTTAATTAATTATTACTCAGTATCATGCTAAACCTGACAAAAAACTTAATACTTCTAATATTTTAAATCTTGAATATCTTAGATTTATTCTTTCTTTGAGTGGACGATGAATAGGCGGGAGAGGCGAGTTCACGTTTCTAAACATCGTTCGCTATATAATTTTGGAATTTAAATAACGTGGCTACTTGAGACTTATTTTCAAATCTAAAGAAAATAACGTTTTCATAGATTCACTATCACATTAAAATATAAATTCATTAATCTAGTTCAGTATTTTTAAGACGATTCTTTCTTTTCGATAATCTATTTCATTTTCTAATCATGAATCGTAAATTTTATTTATAACAAAAGATAAAGTGTGTTCTTTCACGCCACTCCTGCGACGCTATCATTGCTGAAGAGCTCACGCACATGGTCTGGTTACTTTATTCAGACGTATACGCAACCTCGTATATGAATGATGAATGAATGCATGAAATGAATGCATTCATCTCAGCCTGTCGTCGCTTATTTCGGCTTCACGCAAGTTAGTTCAGCGTCAGCGAGGCTCATGAATGATGAATGAATGCATGAAATGAATGCATTCAGCTCATGGGGGAGAAGGGGGGGGGGAGGGGGGAAAAGGGGAAAAATGGGATAAAACGCGCATAAACAAAAAACTAAGGGGAAAATGAAAAAAGTGATCACAGAGTCTATAGGTATGGTCTTTACGAATAGAATGATACGTGTCTCGATGTTGTAGTATGATATTTTTAGGAGGATATAGATTTTCTAAAGTACCCCTTATTAGCCGTTGTCTATAAATTTCACGTTTTCTATCAATTTTTTCGAAAAATTCATAGGGTCAAAATGTTCTTATTTCTACATTTTACGCATGTATATGAAGTTTCATGATGATCGGATAATAACTGTAGAAGTTTTTCCAGAGGGTAGTGGGTCCCCTTAAATAGATTATTATTCCAAATATTCGGCTTATAATTAATTTTTGATTATTGAATGATGCATTCTACGATCGCGTCAGAAATGAAATGTATCATAAATTGCATCGTAACAAAGTTAATTCACTTTTCAATACAAGAATTAATTCATATATATATTGATGTTTACCACTTGCAGTAATATTTTCAAGCTTGCTACATGGAGCGCCCATGCGAATTAATTGTTGCAGGCGCGTAAAAGATATGTTCCTCGTATTTTTTGTATTATTTCTTAGTGTATTTACTTTCTAAAATTCGAGTGACAGGTTTTGATTTGACTTTATTCTTGGAAATGATAAGAGAAATGCCAAGTATTTTTGAAAGACTATGATTTATAACTTGCTGGCAACCTGAAGCATTGATCCTGAATTAGTAATTAAATATTTTTATTTGATTTAATTAATTATAACTCAGTATCATGCTAAACCTGACAAAAAACTTAATATCTCTAATATCCTAAATCTATAATATCTTAGATTTATTCTTTCTTTGAGTAGACGATGGATAGGCGGGAGAGGCGAGTTCACGTTTCTAGACATCGTTCGCTATAAAATTTTGGAATTTAAATAACGTGGCTACTTGAGACTTATTTTCAAATCTAAAGAAAATAACGTTTTCATAGATTCACTATCACATTAAAATATAAATTCATCAATCTAGTTCAGTATTTTTAAGACGATTCTTTCTTTTCGATAATCTATTTCATTTTCTAATCATGAATCGTACATTTTCTTTAGAACAAGAGATAAAGTGCGTTATTTAACGCCACTCCTGCGACGCTATCATTGCAGAAGAGCTCACGCACATGGTGTGGTTACTTTATTCAGACGTATACGCAACCTCGTACATGAATGATGGACATACCAGCAATAATAATAATAAATAAGGCATGAGAATTGAGAGCCATATGCTTGAGAGCCATATAACTGGGACCCATATGATGAATGAATGCATGAAATGAATGCATTCAGCTCAGCCTGTCGTCGCTTATTTCAGCTTCACGCAAGTTAGTTCAGCGTCAGCGAGGCTCATGAATGATGAATGAATGCATGAAATGAATGCATTCAGCTCAGCCTGTCGTCGCTTATTTCAGCTTCACGCAAGTTAGTTCAGCGTCAGCGAGGCGGGCGACAGTCATGCCATCAAGTGCAGCTCGCTTATGCCACCGCAACTCGGGAATTGTACAGTAATTTGCTAGCATTTTTTCTCTTAAAAATAGGCAAATTTATTCCAAAGTAGTTATTGCAAGCGGTCATTTTAGTCATGGTTGATTCCTGTGATGGGTTTAGGATGTCATGATTTGATTGGGCAGGGAAGGTCGAATTAAATAGTGTACGAGCGACGGTGACTACCGAACGCTCTTATACGTCAGCGCCATCCAGACAACCGAACTTTACCCGTGCAGGGAAGTGAACGTTGATATTCTTGACACTTTATTGGTAACGAAGGCACTGGTGGATACTGATAATGAGAAGTAAATGCAGAAGCAAGAACAAAATGAACCCAAGTAAAAATCCAGCTGATGGCTAGTACTGAATCTACTGTTCATTGAAGTGAACTAATATGATTCGGTAAACAAAAATAATAAACTTAACAAGATGCGGCATTAATACTTAACTTTAGTTATACCTAACAAAATTACAATTCACAAATATCAAAACTCAAATTTAAATCCCACAATATAACAATTCACAATTATCTCACACAAATTTACATGTCACAATATAACTTATATACAAAAGATTCAACATCAGTGAAGTGCAAAGTGCTTTACGACTAACAGAATGAAAGTGACGAGTATCGGATGATAAAGATGAACAGACTTTGTCTCTAAATGAAAATGCTAGTAAAATCGAAATACAAAAACTAATAGAAAAAATGAGTACAAATTTAACAGAACAAATACAAGAAACTTTTTGAATGATCGCAAAAAAAAGGAAAATCGCGGTACAAAAATTAGTGACGCATGAGGCGCGGCTACAATAGGAACGGTCAAGTCTCCTAATATCATTTCGTTGTGCGAGAACTTTATGCATCTCGCAGGTGTACTACCTGCCAAGAACAAAGCATTACAATGGAGCTAAGCATTTTCACTGGTCACAAAACTGGGCAAAAAATTCTGTTTACAAATTGAAGATATTTTAACTCGCTTGTGAGGCCGAATTCCCTGAAGACTGAGCTTTTAGTTACGCTTGACTGGGTGGAATGAGTACTGCTCTCTGGTCTGATCATTGAAAATTACTCAAAGCTATCGATTTGGTTTTAAGTTGGAATAAGGCAAAATAGTTTGAAAACATGCTTCAAACCCTTATCTCAAACCATGCAGGAATAGGTAATAACGATGTTATAAATGGAGAACTTCTCGAGCGGAGGTCAATGAGAGGATATAGTTACATTTTCTACAGTTTATTTCACACTGTGATCACTATTTCGACATTTTCTGCCTCAACGGATGTTCATAGTTCAGCAAAATTATCTTTTTACTACCTCACTAACAGATCTCATGAGAGCAACTTGGATATTTCCAAGCTGGTACATCGATTTGTTACCAGCGGAACTTCGTAAAGTCTCACGTGTATGCCGAAGACACGCGCTCAACTTACACAATTTGTTCGTCTCTTGGACGATATTCTTTGTACCCTTGAGCCTATAGCTTAGAATTGTTTGTGGCAAGCAGCGCATGTAGCGGCCTTTGTTTTACAATCAGCCTACAAACTTCCAGGGGCATGATGTAAACTCTCACGCTTCGTAAACAAACTATACACATGCTCCGTATGATGTGTGATGTGTACGAATTATTTTCTAATTTTGAATGTACAAAGTAAGAATCCTTGTACATTTTTTAACTTAGGTCCAGTTTGAATACAGGTGTTAGCTCCTATCCCCACTGAAATTGTGAATAGATAGTTTTTTTAGTTTTTTTTGTGCTCTGTCTATTATTTGTAAATTAAGGTTTTTAATTCCGTTCTGTGCTTTTAATTTATTAATTTACGACCTTCTATAAT
Organism: Hyalella azteca; assembly: GCF_000764305.2. Lineage (NCBI taxonomy): Eukaryota > Metazoa > Arthropoda > Malacostraca > Amphipoda > Hyalellidae > Hyalella > Hyalella azteca. Next base: position 9,566 of record NW_025944931.1, on the reverse strand, counting down.
ATTTGAATTCTAGATTCTACGAACCGACGATGGAGCTGGACTCCGAAACATTTTCTATAAATATTTGATTTTTTTGTGGACTATTCTTTGTTTTTAAATTTTTAGTTAACTTGAGATGTGAGATGTATGATGTGTTACGTGAGATGTGTGATGTGAGATGTGTGACGTGAGATGTGTGATGTGTGATGTGTAATGTGAGATGTTTGATGTGTGACGTGTTACGTGAGATGTCCCTATCAAAACTTGGATGCCTGTCAGCCGCTGGCTCAGGGTCGCCCCAAATTCTTTTTGCGGTGTAAATTAGAAGCTCTATGTCCGCTTTAGGTTCCGGTTGCCGGAGCGAAATAAGCGCCGAAAGAGAATCTTGCGAAATACCCGTCGAGCTTGGTCACATCACACATCTCACATCTCACATCACACGTCACACATCACACATCTCACGTCACACATCACACATCTCACTTCGCACGTCACACATCACACATCACCATCACACATCACACATCTCAAGTTAACTAAAAATTTAAAAGCAAAGAATATTCCACAGAAATTCAAATCTTTATAGAAAACGTTTCTGAGTCCAGCTCCATCGTCAGTTCGTAGAATCTAGAATTCATATAGAAAGTCGCAAATTAATAAATTAAAAGCACAGAACGAAATTAAAAACCCAAATTTACTAATAATAAACAGAGCACATGAACAACTATCTATTCACAATTTCAAGGGAATAGGAGCTAACAGCTGAATTCAAACTGGACCTAAGTATATAAATGTATAAGGATTCTAAAAATACTTTGTACATTCTAAATTGGAAAATACGACGTACACATCACACATCATACTGATCGTGTATAGTTTGTATCCGAAGCGTGAGAGTTGACATCTTGCCCCTGAAAGTTTGTAGGCTGATTGTAAAACAAAGGCCGCTACCTGCGCTGCTTGCCACAAACAATTCTAAGCTATAGGCTCAAGCGTACAAAGAATATCGTCCAAGAGACGAACAAATTGTGTAAGTTGAGTGCGTGTCTTCGGCATACACGTGAGACTTTACGAAGTTCCGCTGGTAACAAATCGATGTACCAGCTTGGAAATATCCAAGTTGCTCTCATGAGATCTGTTAGTGAGGTAGCAAAAAGATAATTTAACTGAACTACGAACATCCGTTGAGGCAGAAAATGTTGAAATAGCGAGCACATTCACAACTAAACTGTAGAAAATGCAACTATATCCTCTCTTTGACCTCCGAGTAGTTCTTAATTGTTAATATCGTAATTACTTATAATTGCATGGTTTGAGAAAAGGGTTTGAAGCATATTAATGAACGTGCTTTAAACATTTACTAAAAATTTTCAATTATTTTCTCACTCCAACTTAAAATCAAATCCGTTGCTTTCAGTAATTTTCAATTATCCAACCAGAAAGCTGTACTCATTCCACCCAGCCAAGCGTAACTAAAGGCTCAGTCTTCAGGGAATTCGGCCTCACAAGCGAGTTAAAATATCTTCAATTTGTAAACAGAATTTTTTTGCCCAGTTTTGTGACCAGTGAAAATGCTTAGCTCCATTGTAATGCTTTGTTCTTGGCAGGTAATACACCTGCGAGATGCATTAAGTTCTCGCATAACGAAATGATATTAGGAGACTTGACCGTTCCTATTGTAGCCGCGCCTCATGCGTCACTAATTTTTGTACCGCGATTTTCCTTTTTTTGCGATCATTCAAAGAGTTTCTTGTATTTGTTCTGTTAAATTTGTACTCGTTTTTTCTATTAGTTTTTGTCTTTAGATTTTACTAGCATTTTTATTTAGAGAAAAAGTCTGTTCATCATTATCATCCGATACTCGTCACTTTCATTCTGTTAGTCGTGAAGCTCTTTGCACTTCACTGATGTTGAATCTTTTGTATATAAGTTATATTGTGACATGTAAATTTGTGTGAGATAATTGTAAATAGTTATATTGTGGGATTTAAATTTGAGTTTTGATATTTATGAATTGTAATTTTGTTAGGTATAATTAAAGTTAAGTATTACTGCCGCATCTTGTTAAGTTTATTATTTTTGTTTGCCGAATCATATAAGTTCACTTCAATGAATAGTAGATTCAGTACTAGCCATCCGCTGGATTTTTACTTTGGGTTCATTTTGTTCTTGCTTCTGCATTTACTCCTCATTATCAGTATCCACCAGTGCCTTCGTTACCAATAAAGTGTCAAGAATATCAACGTTCACTTCCCTGCACAGTTAATTAAAGTTCGGTTGTCTGGATGGCGCTGACGTAAGAGCGTTCGGTAGTCACCGCGTCGCGGGTACACTATTTAATTCGACCTTCCCTGCCCAATCAAATCATGACATCCTAAACCCATCACAGGAATCAACCATGACTAAAATGAACGCTTGCAATAACTACTTTGGAATAAATTTGCCTATTTTTTAAGAGAAAAAATGGCTGTAAATTATTGTACAATTCCCGAGTTGCGGTGGCATAAGCGAGCTGCACTTGATGGCATGACTGTCGCCCGCCTCGCTGACGCTGAACTAACTTGCGTGAAGCTGAAATAAGCGACGACAGGCTGAGCTGAATGCATTCATTTCATGCATTCATTCATCATTCATGAGCCTCGCTGACGCTGAACTAACTTGCGTGAAGCTGAAACAAGTGACGACAGGCTGAGCTGAATGCATTCATTTCATGCATTCATTCATCATTCATGAGCCTCGCTGACGCTGAACTAACTTGCGTGAAGCTGAAATAAGCGACGACAGGTTGAGCTGAATGCATTCATTTCATGCAGTCATTCATCATTCATGAGCGAGTTTGCGAATACGTCTGAATAAAATAACCTGACTAAATATGTGAGTGAGCTCTTCAAAAATGATAGCGTCGCAGGAGTGTATTAGAACTACGCTCCTCTTTTTTGTTCTAAAAAATAGCGATTCATAATTAGGAAAAAATAAATGATGAAAAAAATGAATCGTGTTAAAAATACGGCACTAGAATAATGAATTTTTATATATATGTGGTAGTATATCGATGAAAACATTAAACAAGTTAAAACATTTAGATCATAAGTAAGGCTTAAGTTGCCACCTTATTTAATTTCCAAAATACAAATATAGCGAACGATGTAAAATAGCGAATATATAGCGAACACCATCAGGTCATTTATTGCGGAAAACAATTAGGTTTCCTGATGATAGCTATAGTCTCAACATTTGGGCAATTGACTTTAAATTAGTGGTTGATTGTCGTCTGCTAATGAGGAAGAAACGGAGAAATTGTGCGTCAATTGGAAGGCCCATGCACCAAACTAAACTAATTAAAGTATTCATAAATGAGTTGCTAGTAAAAACATTAATTCTTACGCAGGAGCTGGTGATGCAACAGGAAAATGTCAGCGCATAAGCTGAAGAAACATTCCAGCGCGATAATAAAAAAGTAAAAACTAATTGATAGAATTATCCCTTTGCGGTTTCTATATAAGGCAAAATCAGAATTACGCCTCAATAAGGAACAGTTTTTCCAGGAATAAAGCAAGAAAATTTAACGATAAGGACAGAATCGTATTTACATATACATATATAAAAATCATGATTCTTTCTAGGTTTCATTGGAAATTTTTTGATGATGGCATGTGAATTATTGAAATAACGAGAACGTCATTTGACATGATAGGTAACATAATAACAAAGCTACGGAAAACCTGGAGCGGTGGCTGCCATCATGATGCCGAGGTGAACTGAAGATAAGACAACTCATGTGGTTGGCTGATAACATAAATTATCTCATTATTTTATTCCACAAAATGATTCAAATATCTGAAAGAATCCTGCATAAATTGAGGTAAGAATAATTTTATTTCTAGAATATAACCGACTAAGTTAATTGTTGTGTTGTTGATGACTGAACGAGAGAAAGACTTGCACTAACAATTCGTTTACTAAACATAACTCAGCTCTATTATTTTATTCGATGCCATTATTTGCTGGTAACCCATTAACCACGAAATGTTGGGATGGCAGACTACGGCCCATGCATGTACTCGTAATTGTACGGCGCAATTTGGTCGGTAATTTGTCTCTTCCGGCGTTCCATTATATAATTTAAATGTACAAACTATATGCAAGCATCAGTTGAAAACAAATTAATTTTAACCTTCGTTTAAAAAGTTTTCCTGCCCAAGGTCTAAAAGTTGGGAGTCTGCCCGGATTGAACAGTATTGTTCACACATCTATCTTGCATGCATGAACGTATTGTTACATGTATTGAATGAATGTTTTTTATTATTATTATTCTGTGTATAAAAACAATTTAGTTACTATGCGTATTGTATGACCACTGAACCCATATAAGGAGTTCTAGAACATAAATGAAATCTCGTGCGGGTTTTTATTGCTGTACATGGCGTTGTAAAAATAATCTGTCTAATAATCTCGTCGCCGGTGATTGCTCGTAATCTCAATACTTGTTTGTTTGTTCGCTGTCTTGGAGCACTTCTTCGTATTTTATTGCCTCTATTTCCTTCACTACAATAATGCCTACCCAAAAACATGTTGATGGTAATATGAGGTGTAAGTTTCAAGCTGAAGACAGAAATTATATACCATCTAATTTCTGCTCATCTTCCGGAACTGGATTAATACAAAAAAATGTAGAGCAGAGAAAATATTTTTAGATTCTAAGAAGCCAGCGAAAATTTTTCGGACAAGACCTTTGATATTTTTAAATATGACCGATTCGAAAAGGGGAAAATGTTAATGAATTTAGATGAATTACTTCATCAAAATTTTACATGTGCATGATCGAGCAGGTTTTTGTATCACAATTTTTGAACAGTGAATGAAGTTTGTAAATTAGATACTATAAATTATTCTGCCTTCAGTTAAGTCTGAGAAGAAATAATTTGTTTTTATACAAGAAAACCCGAACGATACGACGAAAAATTGTCATGAAAAAATATGTCAATGAAATTCACGGTACAAAGGAGGCTGCGCGCGACGGAAGTGAAAAAATACATTGTACGTGAATGCGTGGTACGAATCTCATCAAATGAGACAAACATGCTTTGTTTCTTCACTTAATTATGAAGAAAAGAGAAATGAAAACAAATTAATGAACATTTGGATTCTCCTTAGGTGAGAATTGTGTTATCATCGATCCATTAGTTGTTGAATATAAATAACTTTCAATCAGTATTCTGATATAGATCAATATTCTCAACTTGGCATCTCCATCAACCCTGCAAATGCTACCTGGTCGTACATAACGCGCACTCTATTCTTGTTTGTCACCATTACCTCCGCTGCTAACGTGTTTGTCATCATTACCTCCGCTGCTAACTTGTTTGTCACCATTACCTCCGCTGCTAACATTTTTGTCACCATTACCTCCGCTGCTAATTTGTTTGTCACCATTACCTCCGCTGCTAACTTGTTTGTCACCATTACCTCCGCTGCTAATTTTTAAGCCACTGCGCTGAGCAATGAATGCATTTATGAGCCTAGATCGCGGACGGCGGACCAGCGTTTACACTGGACCTGCAGCGCCCGTTTGGGTTCAATCGTTTAATATCAATTCGGTGTCATGCAAAATCAACCCATCAATGAGAAATAAGTTGATATGTCGAGCAAAGTTAACCAATTTATTGTACGGCTGCTCTATCGTTGGAATAAAAATGTCGCATCACCCACATGTTCGTCAACAAGGCGAATGTGTTGTTCATATCAATGTTACAAAGAACTAAACGTATTTCAACCTCGTTGTTGTTGATAAATTATTGCCTTTCTGTGATTTGTTATTATCAAGTAATCACCACATCCGGGTTCCTGACTCGGGCACCCAAAAATAGGCAAGATACCAAGTTACATTTTTCAGTACCCCGACTGGCCAACACAATACAGCATAACCAAAGCGGTTAACCTGAGGCCCCTAAAGGCAAACGTTGGAGTTCACTTCTTTGTTTAAAGAGCGCGGCTGATGCTTAAGATCTTTTAAATAGAGATACGTGCTGTGCGGCCACGTGTATTCTGTCATACTTGTCTACCAATGTAATGTTGATGCCTTCCTTGTGGCTATGTTGGAAATGACAAGAATTTTAGCAGAGCTTGACGCTGTAAAGGACTTGAAAATTACTATTTTAAGCTAAATATTCCATTTAGTTAATTGTTGTTTATTTGTTTCTTAAAACATGTTTCTTTCGTTGAAATTTACATGTTGACTTGCCAGGGAAAACGTATAACCAAAAACAGCCGGGATAATTAACGGCATCAATGAGCCGCAATCATCAGGTAAGATGTGATCGAGTTATGCATTTCTTTTCATATGAAATGGAAGACCAAAAGAATAATGCCGTGATACATTTGTAATTCAACTTAAATAATTAAAAAAAAACAGAACTTGACGCCAGCAGTTTTGCCTAGGATGATTAGAGAAGATGAAACGTTTCAAGCAGTTGAAATGCCCGGATCAAAATTTTTATTCAGAATTTATACTGAGTAATAAAATGAAAACTAGTTATTCAGAATGTATTTCACATGGCTTTTACTAATGCCAGAGCATTGAACATTTTCCGACTTGACGTATGAGTTAGTAGTTTGGTTTAAAATGCTAGTCTTCTTGAGATAAAAATCTATGATAATTAAACCGCGAGTGACCATGCATAGGAACTATGCAGCGAGTTTTAAGAACCGAGGCGGTCTTCAAGTCCACCAATATCAGGAACGAAATCTGCGAAGAAAAAATCGTTCGATACAATTTTTCTTTGTCACGTGGTTTCTCATCAGCCACGTGCGTGGATAGGCCTTCGTGGACTGGAGCTCAGGGTATATAAAGGCAGGGGCAGGGCACAACCGCCAGTCGCAGTCGAGTTGTCAGTGTGTGCGTACGAAGTTCTGACGCTCCTTTACTCCACCAAGATGGGCAGAAACCAGACGGGCAAAAAGACCAAGAAGTCTCGCAACTGGGTGAGTTTTGATCGCTGACAATATTTTGTTCTATATTTATAAGAGCTTACGAAGTCGTGTCGCGAAGCTCAAATTTCACGATCAATATGCTCCTAATTAAAATTATAATAATAAAATTTAGATTTGATCTAATATCATATCAATTTAATTCAGACATATTCCACGTCAAGTATACAAGTGCATGGTTACCACCTGACCATCACCGATATTAATGAAATTTCACACATGTATCATAATTTTATTCGTATTTCAATATGACTGCCAAAATTTCCTAAGCTGTTCCCTACGTTTCTTTTTCTCTACTCTCCAACGTCAAATCTCGTTCCATATTTTTTCTATTTTCCGTCTTTGGTAACTTTCATTTACTGATTTCTCCTATACATAAAATTTGCCACCTTTGAATAAGCTGCTACTGAGACGCATACAAGTTTTAAGTTTGTTAATTAGGTCGTTCATATATTTGTGTACAATTGATTAATATTTTTAACCTTGCAAATATTTTAGGTAGTTGAATGTTAGGATTAATGAACATCATTGCTTTTGTCTTCATACATTATCGGTGACTCTGCAGGCAAACAACGCCTTCAATTATTTTTTTGTGTCAACAGGATCATAATAGCGACCATCGCCTTGCAAGACTTCAATAAAACCGATCAATTATTTTGGAAGCCTGTCACAATTTGAACTATAAAGGCGCTTAATAGAGGCATTCAGTGCAACAATTTGAATTAATTTAAATAAATAAATAAATAATATTCGTCCGATTATGTTAGGCAATCCAATTTCTTTTCAAGGCAATTGCAACAAGCATTAAAATATTATTACAAGTATTCATCCTGTAATTTATGATGTAATTACATACTATTTCCATCTTAATTAAATGCACTAGATTTTATCACACATTAGTGGGAAGTCATCGCAATAATCAACTTCGCAATAGTCGCGTATGCTGCAATTGTTGGTACACTGAAATTATCCGTATTCCTGCAATAAAATTTACTCCTATTCAATAAGGTAATGAAAGTAATTTTTTTTCATACTGGTATTAAAATTAATTCCTTTTCATTTCTTTAAAACTCACTTCTGCAACGATATTTATTCCTCAATTTTTATTCCGGTATGAAATTCATTCCTCTTCGTTCCGGCAATAAAATTCATTCCTCGTCAGTCTTGTAATAAAATCAACTCCTCTTCATTTCGGTAATAAAATTCATTCTTCGTAATTCCTAAAAAAATCATTCCTACTCATTCCAGTAGCAAAAAAATTCCTCCACATTAGAGTAATAAAATTAATTCCTTTTTGATACGGCAATAAAATTCATTCCTCGCCATGCAATCCGGAAATATTTATTCCTCTTTATTCTGGTAACAAAATAAATTCCCTTTCATTCCGGTAATAACATTCATTCCTCTTCATTTATTTAACAAACTCACTTATGTAATAAAATTCATTCCTCTTCATTTATTTAACAAAACTCATTTCAATAACAAAATAAATTCCTCTTCATTTTGGTAACAAATTCTTTCCTCTTTATTCCGGTAATGAAATTCATGGGTGAAATTTCATCAAAGTTTGTGTTGGTTAGGGGTGGATGACTTTTAAAATTGGTACACCACTTGACGTGAAATTACCCTATAATTTAATAATAATTTTATATATTCTAAATATAGATTTATTAAACTTTGGTATATATTTGAAATTGATTTGATAGAAATGACACAAGTTAAAGTTATAATATAAAGCCGTGTCCAACTTACTAAAGGAGCAAAATACGCTGAGTTGTTGCAAAGAAAACGAAAATTATACGGCAAAAAGGGAACGGAGAACTACGTTCATAAGATTTTGAGAAATACTTAATGACAGATGAATTTAGTGATTCTGAAAACGATGATTTTATTCTGGCACAAAGCTTAAGTTTAAGGTAAGGGTCTACCCTCCGAAAAAACTTTTTTATTAACTGACCGAGCTTTCTGAAACTTCCTACAATTAATATTTATGCAAAACAAGAATATAAGCACATTTTGTTTGTTTGAATTTATTAAAAAATGAAAGAAAACATGAAATGAAAAGACAACGGGAAATTAAAAGAGGGACTTTAAATATCTCCTCTTTTGATCAACGAGATTCAACATCGTGAGACGTGACTCTCTATCCGCTGATACCTACCCTATCGAAACTTTTAATCCTGTCAGCCGCTGGCACAAGGACGCCCCAAATTCTTGTTACGGTGTAAATTAGAAGCTCTATGTCCGCTTTAGGTTCCGGTTGCCGGAGCGAAATAAGCGCCGAAATGGAATCTTGTGAAATTACCCGTCGAGCTTGGGGCGATCGTGAGGCGCGCGTATTTGGTACCTGATACGTTCGGGACAGACACGGCCGAATCTGAAAAATGCGTTAAAAAAATGCCCCCTCCCTTCCCCTCTTTATGGGGGGAAGGGAGGGGGCATTTCAATCTCTGTAGGTTATATACAGTGGGGGGAAATAAATATTCGTACACTTGAAAAATCGTATTTTAATGTATGTAAGTACACAAATTTAACAGGAAAAGTGATTTAAATTATGTATAGAGACGCATAATATTCAAAAATACTATCAAAAGAAATTA